>NC_074684.1:36154012-36211512 GCF_029448725.1 Salvelinus fontinalis | reverse complement strand
AGACTATATGCTGCATCTCACTGTAGTAGACTGTATGCTGTATCTCATTGTAGTAGACTGGAGGCTGTATCTCACTGTAGTAGACTACATCTCACTGTAGTAGGCTGTAGACTGCACCTCACTGTAGTAGGCTGTAGACTGCACCTCACTGTAGTAGGCTGTAGGCTGTATCTCACTGTAGTAGGCTGTATCTCACTGTAGTAGGCTGTAGGCTGCACCTCACTGTAGTAGGCTGTAGGCTGTATCTCACTGTAGTAGACTGCACCTCACTGTAGTAGGCTGTAGACTGCACCTCACTGTAGTAGGCTGGAGGCTGCACCTCACTGTAGTAGGCTGTATCTCACTGTAGTAGGCTGTATGCTGCATCTCACTGTAGTAGACTATATGCTGCATCTCACTGTAGTAGGCTGTATGCTGCATCTCACTGTAGTAGGCTGTATGCTGCATCTCACTGTAGTAGGCTGTATGCTGCATCTCACTGTAGTAGGCTGTATGCTGCACCTCACTGTAGTAGGCTGTATGCTGCATCTCACTGTAGTAGGCTGTAGGCTGCACCTCACTGTAGTAGGCTGGAGGCTGTATCTCACTGTAGTAGGCTGGAGGCTGCACCTCACTGTAGTAGGCTGTAGATGCACCTCACTGTAGTAGGCTGTATCTCACTGTAGTAGACTACATCTCACTGTAGTAGGCTGTATGCTGCATCTCACTGTAGTAGGCTGGAGGCTACATCTCACTGTAGTAGACTGTAGGCTACATCTCACTGTAGTAGACTGTAGGCTACACCTCACTGTAGTAGGCTGTAGATGCACCTCACTGTAGTAGGCTGTAGGCTGCACCTCACTGTAGTAGGCTGTAGGCTGCATCTCACTGTAGTAGGCTGGAGGCTACATCTCACTGTAGTAGGCTGGAGGCTGTATCTCACTGTAGTAGACTGTATGCTGCATCTCACTGTAGTAGGCTGTAGACTGCATCTCACTGTAGTAGACTACATCTCACTGTAGTAGGCTGTAGACTGCACCTCACTGTAGTAGACTGTATCTCACTGTAGTAGACTACATCTCACTGTAGTAGGCTGTAGGCTGCATCTCACTGTAGTAGACTGTAGGCTGCATCTCACTGTAGTAGGCTGGAGGCTGTATCTCACTGTAGTAGGCTGTATGCTACATCTCACTGTAGTAGGCTGGAGGCTGTATCTCACTGTAGTAGGCTGTAGGCTGCATCTCACTGTAGTAGACTGTAGGCTGCATCTCACTGTAGTAGGCTGTATCTCACTGTAGTAGACTGTATGGCTCTCATGGATCTCCTGGCTCTCCTGGCTCTCCTGGCTCTCCTGGCTCTCCTGGCTCTCCTTGACCTCCTGGCTCTCCTTGACCTCCTGGCTCTCCTGGCTCTCCTTGACCTCCTGGCTCTCCTGGCTCTCCTGGCTCTCCTTGACCTCCTGGCTCTCCTGGCTCTCCTGGCTCTCCTTGACCTCCTGGATCTCCTGGCTCTCCTGGCTCTCCTGGCTCTCCTTGACCTCCTGGCTCTCCTGGCTCTCCTTGACCTCCTGGCTCTCCTGGCTCTCCTGGCTCTCCTTTACCTCCTGGCTCTCCTGGCTCTCCTGGCTCTCCTGGCTCTCCTGGCTCTCCTTGACCTCCTGGATCTCCTTGACCTCCTGGATCTCCTGGCTCTCCTTGACCTCCTGGATCTCCTGGCTCTCCTGGATCTCCTGGCTCTCCTGGCTCTCCTGGCTCTCCTTGATCTCCTGGATCTCCTGGCTCTCTTGGATCTCCTGGCTCTCCCAGACATGCACGCTGACTGCGCTGCCTACTGATATTCAGTTTGAAAACCCATCCGTCATGTCTTCAAGGCTTTCAGGCTTCCTTTTTACTTGATTATAAGTTTTTGAGGATGGGAAACCTGCCTACAGCCGTTCCCACACTCTTAGAACAAAATAAAATCCCCTTTTAAGGGTTCTTCGGCTGTCCCCATTGGATAACCCTTTGAAGAACCCGTTTGGGCTCCAAGTAGAACCATTTCTACAGAGTGTTCTACCTGGAACCACAAAGGGTTCTACCTGGAATCATAAAGGGTTCTCCTTTGAGAACAGCTACAGAATCCTTTTGGAACCCTTTTATTTAAGAGCGTAGAGCAGTTTAGGAAGGCTGGCTGTAGGCAGAGATACAAAGCTCGTAGCCCTAAACACTGATCTAGAAACAGCTAAATTAAGTTAAAGTACCGAATAAGGAGAAAAGATCAATTGCTGCTGCCTCGTTGTCCTGACTGGATTAGCGTAATGTAAAGAAAGCTGGATGTAAAATGAGTACTCACTATTTAGCCTCTCTTGGAAGAAAATGGATTACATGTGTTAAATTTTTTATATAAAGACAAATGTTTGTGTTGGAATTAAAGCCTTATCCAGGTGCCTCTGGCAGTGTTTTCTATTACATATTCCACCTATCAGAAGGAGATGTTAGCTTCAGACTACTGTTTCAGGGTGACTGCAGCACCCACGGGGGCGGAGCTTAACCTTCAGGAGGTGTGTGTGTGTGCGTGTGTGTGTGTGCGTGTGTGCGTGTGTGTTCAGATGTGTGTGTTTCTAGATTTCTTTCCGGTGGTATTCCCTCCAACCAAACCATTCATCAATAACATGTTAGCAATTTGATAATATTATTCAGATGATTTTAAACAGTGCTGTAAAACATTTACATAAATGAATAGGTGGTTGTTGCTGATGTTTAAGCATCTGTTACGTCCGTTGTTGAAACGAGACCAAGGTGCAGCGTGGTAGGCGTACATTTTGAATTTATTAAAAAAACGACACAAAAAAACAACAAAATACAAAAAACGAACGTGAAAGCTATATGCAGTGCAGAAAGCAACTACACACAAACAAGATCCCACAACTGAAGGTGGGGGGAAAAGGGCTGCCTAAATATGATCCCCAATCAGAGACCACGATAGACAGCTGCCTCTGATTGGGAACCATACCCGGCCAACATAGAAATAGGAAAACTAGAATGCCCACCCAAATCACACCCTGACCTAACCACATAGAGAAATAAAAAGGCTCTCTAAGGTCAGGGCGTTACAGATTCTGAATTTTAAAAAAGTAATTTGATTTGTGAGTAAAAGGAGAGATTATTGATCTCATTTTCAGAGAGGTTAATTCATAAATAAATTGTAGGAAAGCATTTTGTACTACTGAAAATCAGGACCATTGTACTGACTGTACATGAAATGAATGAAATGTACAGTCCAATAGAGGACAACAGACTGTATAGTAGACGTAATCATATGAGCTACCTTGACAGAGTAGTCCACAGTAGAGACTCTGAACACAGCCTTACAGACACAATACAGACTACATACAGACACAATACAGATAGAATACAGACAGAATACAGACACAATGCAGACAGACTACAGACGGAATACAGACACAATACAGACAGAATACAGACACAATACAGACAGAATACAGACACAATACAGACTACATACAGACACAATACAGACACAATACAGATAGAATACAGACAGAATACAGACTCAATGCAGACAGACTACAGACGGAATACAGACACAATACAGATAGAATACAGACACAATACAGACACAATACAGACAGACTACAGACAGAATACAGACACAATACAGACAGAATACAGACACAACACAGATAGAATACAGACAGTATACAGACACAATACAGGCACAATACAGACAGAATACAGACAGAACACAGACAGACTATAGACAGAACACAGACAGACTACAGACACAATACAGACACAATACAGACAGAATATAGACAGAATACAGACACAATAAAGATATAATACAGACACAACACAGATAGAATACAGACACAATACAGATATAACACAGACACAATACAGACAGAATACAGACACAATACAGACAGAATACATACACAATACAGATAGAATACATACACAATACAGATAGAATACAGACACAATACAGATAGAATACAGACACAATACAGACAGAATACAGACAGAATACACTCACACACACACGCACTCACTCACACGCACGCACACACACACACGCAGGCACACACTCACACAAAAACACTCACAAACAGTGTGCTTGGAGGGGACTGTGTTAAAAGAGAGAGGGAGGAGATGTGGAGAGAGAGGAAAGGAGAGAGGGAGGAGATGTGGAGAGAGAGGAAAGGAGAGAGGGAGGAGATGTGGAGTAGAGAGGAAAGGAGAGAGGGAGGAGATGTGGAGTAGAGAGGAAAGGAGAGAGGGAGGAGATGTGGAGTAGAGAGGAAAGGAGAGAGGGAGGAGATGTGGAGTAGAGAGGAAAGGAGAGAGGGAGGAGATGTGGAGTAGAGAGGGAAGGAGAGAGGGAGGAGGTGTGGAGTAGAGAGGAAAGGAGAGAGGGAGGAGATGTGGAGTAGAGAGGAAATGAGAGAGGGAGGAGATGTGGAGTAGAGAGGAAAGGAAAGAGGGAGGAGATGTGGAGTAGAGAGGAAAGGAGAGAGGGAGGAGATGTGGAGTAGAGAGGAAAGGAGAGAGGGAGGAGGTGTGTAGTAGAGAGGAAAGGAGAGAGGGAGGAGATGTGGAGAGAGAGGAACGGAGAGAGGGAGGAGATGTGTAGTAGAGAAGGAAGGAGAGATGGAGGAGATGTGGAGTAGAGAGTAAAGGAGAGAGGGAGGAGATGTGTAGTAGAGAGGAAAGGGGAGAGGGAGGAGATGTGTAGTAGAGAGGGAAGGAGAGATGGAGGAGATGTGGAGTAGAGAGGAAAGGAAAGAGGGAGGAGATGTGTAGTAGAGAGGAAAGGAGAGAGGGAGGAGATGTGGAGTAGAGAGGGAAGGAGAGATGGAGGAGATGTGGAGTAGAGAGGGAAGAAGAGATGGAGGAGATGTGGAGAGAGAGGAAAGGAGAGAGGGAGGAGATGTGTAGTAGAGAGGAAAGGAGAGATGGAGGAGATGTGGAGTAGAGAGTAAAGGAGAGAGGGAGGAGATGTGGAGTAGAGAGGGAAGAAGAGATGGAGGAGATGTGGAGTAGAGAGGGAAGAAGAGATGGAGGAGATGTGGAGTAGAGAGGAAAGGAGAGAGGGAGGAGATGTGGAGTAGAGAGGGAAGAAGAGATGGAGGAGATGTGGAGTAGAGAGGAAAGGAGAGAGGGAGGATATGTGTAGTAGAGAGGAAAGGAGAGAGGGAGGAGATGTGTAGTAGAGAGGGAAGGGGAGATGGAGGAGATGTGGAGTAGAGAGGAAAGGAGAGAGGGAGGAGATGTGGAGTAGAGAGGAAAGGATGGGAGTTGGATGGAATGGAAATGGGAGGAGCGAGGGATGACAGGGAGAGGTAAAGTCTCAACCGAGACTCCCAGGACATGGCTGATCACACAGCTGTTTGACATGGTTTCACTCTCTGTAATTGTTTTATTTTTATTTCACCTTTATTTAACTTGATAGGCCAGTAGAGAACAAGTTCTCATTTACAACTGCGACCTGAACATCTGGTTTCATAACCATGTCTTTATTTCGATTCAATAATGATGAGTCGGGAGATGGGAATCAATTTAAACATTTATCTAGAACGTGATCGGTGTCCACACACACAACTCCCATGATGCATCGCGGCACAATCCCAATACACGACACTCTCCATCACACAGTTCATATGGTGGAAGAAGGGAAGGAGAGAGGAAAGAAGGGAAGGAGAGATGGAGAAACGGAAAGAGAGAGCAATGATAGAGGGAAGAGCAGGGAAGGATCCAGTGAGTGACTGTCACGTTCCTGACCTATTTCTGTTAGTTTGTTGTATGTGTTAGTTGGTCAGGACGTGAGTTTGGGTGGGCATTCTATGTTGTCTGTTTCTATGTTGGTTTAGGGTTGCCTGGTATGGCTCTTAATTAGAGGCAGGTGTTTGGCGTTCCTCTAATTAAGAGTCATATTTAGGTAGGTTGTTTCACAGTGTTCGTTGTGGGTGGTTGTCTCCTGTGTCAGTGTTTGTCGCACCATACGGGACTGTTCGGTTTGTTTTTGTACATCGTCATTTTGTGTAGTCTATTTTCCCTGTTCGTGCGTTCTTCGTGTTTTATGTAAGTTCCATGTCCAGGTCTGTCTATTCCGTTTTGTTATTTTTGTTAATCATTCAAGTGTATTTCGTTTCGTGTTTTTCCCGTCTTGTTTATTAAAATTATGTATTCACAACCCGCTGCGCCTTGGTTCCATAACTACTCCTCCTTTTCGGTTGAAGAGGAGGAGGACCACCATTACAGTGACTGCTTCATGACCGAGCTGAATTATAGCCTTGTCACTTCCAATCCCATCAGTCTCTCACACCAACCCAGAGATGGAGAGGAATCTCAAATCTAAATCCCTCTAGTGCTCCCGGCACATTTGGCATTCTGTGTTATTTGAGAGATGAGAACTTTCTCTCTGACAAGATAGTTGTTCTTTTCTGTCCCTGTCTCTCTCCTTGAAGTTAGACATTAAGAGTTGAACTTTCACTTTGCTCAGAGTTGCACGCAAATCTGAGAGTTATATTAAGTTACCACAACGCTGTCTGAGACAAGCTCGGATGTTCTGATACCTCATCTTTAATCTTCGGGAGAGTAGAGTCACATCTGCCCTTAAACAGTGGAGGCTCCTCAGAGGAGGAACGGGAGGACCATCTTCCTCAGTGAATTTCATAAAAAAAGAAATGATGAAACATAAAAAAAAAAGCTATAATGTTTACATAAAACTGAACTAAATATGTTCACGTCACCAAATAATTGGTTAAAACACACTGTTTTGCAATGAAGGTCTACAGTAGCCTCAGCAGAACTCTGTAGGGGTAGCACCATGGTGTAGCTGGAGGACAGCTAGCTGGCATCCTCATATGAGTATATTGACTTCAATACAAACCTAGGAGGCTACTCTCTCATATATGCATAGTCACTTGAACTATATCTATATCCTACCTCAATCAGCCCAACTAACCGGTGCCTGTATATAGCCTCGCTACTGTATATAGCCTCTCTACTGTATATAGCCTCTCTACTGTATATAGCCTCGCTACTGTATATAGCCTCGCTACTGTATATAGCCTCACTACTGTATATAGCCTCACTACTGTATATAGCCTCACTACTGTATATAGCCTCTCTACTGTATATAGCCTCTCTACTGTATATAACCTCTCTACTGTTATAGCCTCGCTACTGTATATAGCCTCTCTACTGTATATAGCCTCTCTACTGTTATAGCCTCTCTACTGTATATAGCCTCACTACTGTATATAGCCTCACTACTGTATATAGCCTCGCTACTGTATATAGCCTCTCTATTGTATATAGACTCTCTACTGTATATAGCCTCGCTACTGTATATAGCCTCTCTACTGTTATAGCCTCTCTACTGTATATAGCCTCACTACTGTATATAGCCTCACTACTGTATATAGCCTCTCTACTGTATATAGCCTCGCTACTGTATATAGCCTCTCTACTGTATATAGCCTCGCTACTGTATATAGCCTCGCTACTGTATATAGCCTCGCTACTGTATATAGCCTCACTACTGTATATAGCCTCTCTACTGTATATGGCCTCTCTACTGTATATAGCCTCTCTACTGTATATAGCCTCTCTACTGTATATAGCCTCTCTACTGTATATAGCCTCTCTACTGTATATAGCCTCTCTACTGTTATAGCCTCTCTACTGTATATAGCCTCTCTACTGTATATAGCCTCACTACTGTATATAGCCTCGCTACTGTATATAGCCTCTCTACTGTATATAGCCTCTCTACTGTATATAGCCTCGCTACTGTATATAGCCTCTCTACTGTATATAGCTTCGCTACTGTATATAGCCTCGCTACTGTATATAGCCTCTCTACTGTTATAGCCTCTCTACTGTATATAGCCTCACTACTGTATATAGCCTCACTACTGTATATAGCCTCTCTACTGTATATAGCCTCTCTACTGTTATAGCCTCTCTACTGTTATAGCCTCTCTACTGTATATAGCCTCTCTACTGTATATAGCCTCTCTACTGTATATAGCCTCACTACTGTATATAGCCTCACTACTGTATATAGCCTCTCTACTGTATATAGCCTCGCTACTGTTATTTTCACTGTCTTTTTACTGTTGTTTTTATTTCTTTACCTACCTATTGTTCACCTAATACCTTTTTTGCACTATTGGTTAGAGCCTGTTGTATTCGGCGCACGTGACAAATAAACTTTGATTTGATTTGTTCAGGGGCAGAACAACAGATGTTTACCATGTCAGCTCGGGGATTCGATCTTGCAACCTTTCGGTTACTAGTCCAACGCTCTAACCACTAGGCTACCTGCCGTCCCATCATTGAATGTGTCATTGTCTCTCGACCTGCACCTACGTTGTAAACTTTCATTCATAGGCTAGGTTGTAGGAACCTCATGATGGGTATAGGGAACATTTTAGTATCATGTAGTAGCTTAAACCTATTGATGTTACATTGAACTGGGTGAATATGAATGACAGTCATCCAACATGCTGTAATAGAAATAATTAATAAACATGTTTTTGTTTTAAATCTCTGATCTTAAACGTCACCGACCGCCACAGGCCTTGAGCCTATAGCAGGTGGTTTAGATAAGTAAGGCGTGTGCATGTGTGTGTGTGTGTGTGTGTGTGTGTGTGTGTGTGTGTGTGTGTGTGTGTGTGCGTGTGTGTGTGTGTGTGTGTGTGTGTGTGTGTGTGTGTGTGTGTGTGTGTGTGTATGTGTGTGTGTGTGTGTGTGTGTGTATATGGGTTTATGAGTGAGAGAGAATACTATGTTAGCCTAAAGTTGTTTTCTGATTAATTTTCTATATTAAATGAATGTATTTTACACTATTAGCCTGATGTAGATGAACCTCTACGGGACATAGTGAAAAAAGTAACCTGGCCTTGAGAAACTCCTTGAGAAATAACACAGGATGCGTCCCACATGTCATACTATTACCTTTCTAGTGCACTACTTTCTACCGGGTTACAGAAGTGGTTAGAATCCCAGAGCCGGCAAATTGAAAAAAAAAATACAAATCGGGGGGCTAGTTAGAGGGGGTAGTTAGCCTAGCTCAGGCTAAGAAAGCCTCCTGGGTAACGTCGGCTAGCATTCTTAACTTCCGGTGAGGGAAACGTTCGTTTTTCCCTGGTTTTCCACCACTCCAATATTCCACCCCTCCACCATTCCACCACTCCAATATTCCACCCCTCCACCATTCCACCACTCCAACATTCCACCACTCCAACATTCCACCACTCCACCATTCCATCTCTCCACCATTCCACCCCTCCAACATTCCACCCCTCCAACATTCCACCACTCCACCATTCCACCCCTCCACCATTCCACCACTCCAACATTCCACCACTCCAACACTCCACCACTCCACAATTCCATCTCTCCAACATTCCACCACTCCACCATTCCAGCACTCCACCAATCCACCCCTCCAACATTCCACCACTCCACCATTCCACCCCTCCAACATTCCACCACTCCAACATTCCACCACTCCACCATTCCACCACTCCACCATTCCATCTCTCCAACACTCCACCACTCCAATATTCCACCCCTCCAACATTCCACCACTCCACCATTCCACCACTCCAATATTCCACCCCTCCAATATTCCACCCCTCCACCACTCCACCACTCCACAATTCCATCTCTCCAACATTCCACCACTCCACCACTCCACCACTCCACAATTCCATCTCTCCAACATTCCACCACTCCACCGCTCCACCACTCCACCATTCCACCACTCCAATATTCCACCCCTCCAACATTCCACCACTCCAACATTCCACCACTCCAACATTCCACCACTCCACCATTCCACCACTCCAATATTCCACCCCTCCAATATTCCACCCCTCCAATATTCCACCATTCCACCCCTCCACCACTTCACCCCTCCACCACTCCACCATTCCACCTCTCCAACATTCCACCCCTCCACCACTCCACCATTCCATCTCTCCAACATTCCACCACTCCACCACTCCACCATTCCATCTCTCCAACATTCCACCACTCCAACATTCCACCTCTCCAACATTCCACCACTCCACCATTCCACCCCTCCACCACTCCACCACTCCAACACTCCACCACTCCACCATTCCACCCCTCCACCACTCCAGAAATCCACCACTCCACCATTCCACCACTCCACCATTCCACCATCCCACCCACTCCACCCCTCCACCACTCCACCCCTCCACCACTCCAACACTCCACCATTCCACCCCTCCACCACTCCAGAAATCCACCCCTCCACCACTCCACCATTCCACCCCTCCACAACTCCACCATTCCACCTCTCCAACATTCCACCACTCCACCATTCCACCACTCCACCACTCCACCACTCCACCACTCCACCATTCCACCACTCCACCATTCCACCACTCCACCACTCCACCACTCCACCATCCCACCCACTCCACCCCTCCACCACTCCACCACTCCAACACTCCACCACTCCACCATTCCACCCCTCCAACACTCCAACACTCCACCACTCCACCATCCCACCCACTCCACCACTCCAGAAATCCACCCCTCCACCACTCCACCACTCCACCACTCCACCACTCCACCACTCCACCATTAAACCATCCCACCCACTCCACCACTCCAACACTCCACCATTCCACCATCCCACCATTCCACCCCTCCACCACTCCACCCCTCCACCACTCCACCACTCCACCCCTCCACCACTCCACCCCTCCACCACTCCACTATCCCACCCACTCCACCCCTCCACCACTCCACCACTCCAACACTCCACCATTCCACCCCTCCACCACTCCAACACTCCACCACTCCACCATCCCACCCACTCCACCACTCCAGAAATCCACCCCTCCACCACTCCACCACTCCACCACTCCACCACTCCACCATTACACCATCCCACCCACTCCACCACTCCAACACTCCAACACTCCACCATTCCACCATCCCACCATTCCACCCCTCCACCACTCCACCACTCCACCACTCCACCACTCCACCATCCCACCCACTCCACCACTCCAGAAACCCACCCCTCCACCACTCCACCACTCCACCACTCCACCACTCCACCACTCCACCATTACACCATCCCACCCACTCCACCACTCCAACACTCCAACACTCCACCATTCCACCATCCCACCATTCCACCCCTCCACCCCTCCACCACTCCACCCCTCCACCACTCCACCCCTCCACCACTCCACCATTCCACCCACTCCACCACTCCACCACTCCACCACTCCACCACTCCACCACTCCAGAAATCCACCCCCCACCCACTCCACCATTCCACCACTCCACCACTCCACCATTCCACCATCCCACCCACTCCACCTCTCCACCCCTCCACCACTCCACCACTCCACCCCTCCACCACTCCACCATTCCACCCCTCCACCACTCCACAAATCCCACCCACTCCACCCCTCCACCACTCCACCACTCCAACACTCCACCACTCCACCCCTCCACCACTCCAGAAATCCACCCCTCCACCACTCCACCACTCCACCACTCCAGAAATCCACCCCTCCACCACTCCACCACTCCACCACTCCACCCCTCCACCACTCCACCCCTCCACCACTCCACCCACTCCACCACTCCACCACTCCACCACTCCAGAAATCCACCCCTCCACCATTCCACCACTCCACCACTCCACCAATCCACCATCCCACCCACTCCACCTCTCCACCCCTCCACCACTCCACCACTCCACCCCTCCACCACTCCACCACTCCACCACTCCAGAAATCCACCCCTCCACCACTCCACCATTCCACCACTCCACCACTCCACCATCCCACCCACTCCACCTCTCCACCCCTCCACCACTCCACCCCTCCACCACTCCAGAAATCCACCACTCCACCATTCCACCACTCCACCATTCCACCATCCCACCCACTCCACCCCTCCACCACTCCACCCCTCTACCACGCCACCACTCCACCATTCCACCCCTCCACCACTCCAGAAATCCACCCCTCCACCACTCCACCATTCCACCCCTCCACCACTCCACCATTCCACCATTCCACCACTCCACCACTCCACCACTCCACCATTCCACCACTCCACCATTCCACCACTCCACCACTCCACCACTCCACCATCCCGACCACTCCACCCCTCCACCACTCCACCACTCCAACACTCCACCACTCCACCATTCCACCCCTCCACCACTCCACCACTCCACCACTCCAGAAATCCACCCCTCCACCACTCCACCACTCCACCACTCCACCACTCCACCATTACACCATCCCACCCACTCCACCACTCCACCACTCCAACACTCCAACACTCCACCATTCCACCATCCCACCATTCCACCCCTCCACCACTCCACCACTCCACCCCTCCACCACTCCACCCCTCCACCACTCCACCATTCCACCCACTCCACCACTCCACCACTCCACCACTCCACCACTCCAGAAATCCACCCCTCCACCACTCCACCATTCCACCACTCCACCACTCCACCATTCCACCATCCCACCCACTCCACCTCTCCACCCCTCCACCACTCCACCACTCCACCCCTCCACCACTCCACCATTCCACCACTCCACCACTCCAGAAATCCACCCCTCCACCACTCCACCACTCCACCACTCCACCATTACACCATCCCACCCACTCCACCACTCCAACACTCCAACACTCCAACACTCCACCATTCCACCATCCCACCATTACACCCCTCCACCACTCCACCACTCCACCCCTCCACCACTCCACCCCTCCACCACTCCACCACTCCACCCCTCCACCACTCCACCATTCCACCCACTCCACCGTTCCACCACTCCACCACTCCACCACTCCAGAAATCCACCCCTCCACCACTCCACCATTCCACCACTCCACCACTCCACCATTCCACCATCCCACCCACTCCACCCCTCCACCACTCCACCACTCCACCCCTCCACCACTCCACCATTCCACCCCTCCACCACTCCAGAAATCCCACCCACTCCACCCCTCCACCACTCCACCACTCCAACACTCCACCACTCCACCCCTCCACCACTCCAGAAATCCACCCCTCCACCCCTCCACCACTCCACCCCTCCACCACTCCAGAAATCCACCCCTCCACCACTCCACCATCCCACCCACTCCACCACTCCACCACTCCACCACTTCACCATTCCACCCCTCCAGAAATCCACCCCTCCACCACTCCACCATTCCACCACTCCACCATTCCACCATCCCACCCACTCCACCCCTCCACCACTCCAACACTCCAACACTCCAACATTCCACCACTCCACCATTCCACCCAATCCACCACTCCACCACTCCACCACTCCACCACTCCACCACTCCACCATTCCACCATTCCACCATTCCACCATTCCACCATCCCACCCATTCCACCACTCCACCCCTCCACCACTCCACCACTCCAACACTCCAACACTCCAACACTCCACCATCCCACCCATTCCACCACTCCACCACTCCACCCCTCCACCCCTCCACCACTCCACCACTCCACCACTCCACCCCTCCACCCCTCCACCACTCCAACACTCCAACACTCTGGGCATTGTTTAAATATAGCATATATTAGTGTTGCGTAGAGTTGGGCCTCACCACACACTGCAGTGAGGTTTCATCACTTGGACCGTCACCGCTCCCAAATCGTATTGGTCTCATCGACGTGTTTATCAGATGTTACTGCGGGTGTGACCCACAGCGTGCTTACGGCTGGGACAGAGGAACGTCCCTAGGCAGGTGCGCCGTTTGCTCAATAACCGGAGTGCTGCATCTGGCGGTGCTATTAGACTGAAGAAATGAAACCGAGCCTCATGCTTATCACTTGTGGAAGGCGTGACTTCCAGCAAAGGCGCAGATGTAGACTGTACTACATTGAGATTATTTTAACTTTTTGTTTTGTTTTGTTGGTTTGGCAATGCCACTGTCAGCCAGAGAAACATGTTGAGAAGGATTATTACCACAGCAAGCAAGGTGCTTGGAGTCAAACAGACAGGCCTGGATGAGATTTTTAAGGTCAGGGCCCTCCGCAAGGTACTTGGAGTCAAACAGACAGGCCTGGATGAGATCTTTAAGGTCAGGGCCCTCCGTAAGGCTCACAAAATAATTTTAGACCCAAGCCACCCCTGTACCTGGACTTTGAGCTACTCCCCTCTGGGCGCAGGTATAGGGCACTCCTCAGCAGGAAAAACACAACTAGACAACGTTTGTGCCAGGTGTGATATCCCTCCTAAATAGCTCAGGCTAATGTTCTTATCGACTACGTAAGGCCAGCAGGCTAGTCTTTAAAAAAAATATGTTTTATTTATTTCTTCTTATTATTATTATTATTTTATTTTTTATTGTTATGTTACTGTTATGAAAGTTGTATTGTCAATTTTGTTTTGTATTTAAACGGCACTTTAAACGTGTACATGACACTGCAACAAAATTTCCCCGTGGGGACAATAAAGTCATTAAAGTAAATAAGATTTCATTGGCCTTGTCGAGCGGGATTATATATGTGACTCCTCATAGTGTGTTGTACCCCGTTTCCTTCCTTCAGGAATCAGTAGTAGTTCCTCATAACGTTACTTCTCATAGCTCATCTCATGCTACTGCTCACATTTTGCCATGAGGCTGAGTGTGATTTTTGCTGTTTTAAAGCAAATTTCCTGTAATCCTGCACATGTTCCTATCATGTGCTATTTTTTGGGGGGGGCGAGAACCCCGCAAAAAACAACCCCACCAAATAAGGGACCAAGATCCCCCCCCCCAAAAAACAACCCCCCCAAATAAGGGTCCAAGATCCTCCCAAAAAACAACCCCCCCAAAAAAGGGACCAAGATCCCCCCAAAAAACAACCCCCCCAAAAAAGGGACCAAGATCCCCCCAAAAAACAACCCCCCCAAAAAAGGGACCAAGAACACCCCAACCCCCCCCCCCCCCCCCCCCCAAAAAAGGGGCCAAGAACACCCCCCCCCCCCCCCCCAAAAAGGGGCCAAGATACCGCAAACCCCCCACAACTGGTTGGGGGCCACGGGGCACATGACCTGCGTCCCCGTTCGGTAATCCGTCCCCTGTTCCTTCCTATCCTCCATGACCAGGGTTGTAGTACTTTCTGTGCAGCTGAATAAAAAAGAAGACAAATGAATTTCAGCTCTATCAACACATCATGTATTTTTGTCTTTTGACCTTTTCTTCACTGACGTTACGTTCCATCTCAGTCACTTTGTCTGCCGGAACACTGAGACCAAAGCCTCACAACTCACAGACTGATTGTCATTATCACAGCCTTTGGACTGTCACCACGTTGTGTGTGTGTGCGTGTGTGTATGTGTGTGTGTGTGTGTGTCTGTGTTTGAGTGTCTTGTTTGACTGTGTCACCACAGTGTGTGTGTATTTGAGGTGTGTGTGTTTGAGTATCTAGTTTGACTGTGTCACTGCAGTGTGTGTGTATTTGACGTGTGTGTGTGTGTGTTTGAGGTGTGTGTGTTTGAGGTGTGTGTGTGTGTGTGTTAGAGAGTCTTGTTTGACTGTCAATGCAGTGTGTGTGTGTGTGTGTGTGTGTGTGTGTGTGTGTGTGTGTGTGTGTGTGTGTTTGAGGTGTGTGTGTGTGTTTTTTTTGTTGGACCTTGTCACCACGGTGTGTGTGTGTGTTTGAGGTGTGTGTGTGTGTGTGTGTGTTTGTGGTGCGTGTGTGTGTTTGAGTGTCTTGTTGGACTGTGTCACCACGGTGTGTGCTTGTGTGTTTGAGGTGTGTGTGTTTGAGGTTTGTGTGTGTTTGTGTGTGTTGTTGGACTGTTTCACCGCAGGGCTAAGAACCATAATGAGCATTCATTGAGATGCAGGAAGGGGAGCCTCCCTAACAGAACACCTTCGCTGGCAGTGTTTAGATGCAGGAAGGGGAGCCTCCCTAACAGAACACCTTCGCTGGCAGTGTTTAGATGCAGGGAGGTGAGCCTCCGTAACGGAACACCTTCGCTGGTAGTGTTTAGATGCAGGGAGGGGAGATTCCGTAACGGAACACCTTCGCTGGTAGTGTTTAGATGCAGGGAGGTGAGCCTCCGTAACGGAACACCTTTGCTGGTAGTGTTTAGATGCAGGGAGGGGAGATTCCGTAACGGAACACCTTCGCTGGTAGTGTTTAGATGCAGGGAGGGGAGATTCCGTAACGGAACACCTTCGCTGGCAGTGTTTAGATGCAGGGAGGTGAGCCTCCGTAACGGAACACCTTCGCTGGTAGTGTTTAGATGCAGGGAGGGGAGATTCCGTAACGGAACACCTTCGCTGGTAGTGTTTAGATGCAGGGAGGTGAGCCTCCGTAACGGAACACCTTTGCTGGTAGTGTTTAGATGCAGGGAGGGGAGATTCCGTAACGGAACACCTTCGCTGGTAGTGTTTAGATGCAGGGAGGGGAGATTCCGTAACGGAACACCTTCGCTGGCAGTGTTTAGATGCAGGGAGGGGAGATTCCGTAACGGACCACCTTCGCTGGTTGTGTTTAGATGTAGGGAGGTGAGATTCCGTAACGGAACACCTTCGCTGACACTGTTTAGATGCAGGGAGGTGAGATTACGTAACGGAACACCTTCGAAATCAGTGTTTAGATGCAGGGAGGGGAGATTCCGTAACGGAACACCTTCGCTGGCAGTGTTTAGATGCAGGGAGGGGAGATTCCGTAACGGAACACCGTCGCTGGTAGTGTTTAGATGCAGGGAGGGGAGATTCCATAACGGAACACCGTCGCTGGTAGTGTTTAGATGCAGGGAGGTGAGATTCCGTAACGGAACACCTTCGAAGGCAGTGTTTAGATGCAGGGAGGGGAGATTCCGTAACGGAACACCTTCGCTGGTAGTGTTTAGATGCAGGGAGGGGAGATTCCGTAACGGAACACCTTCGCTGGTAGTGTTTAGATGCAGGGAGGGGAGATTCCGTAACGGAACACCTTCGCTGGTAGTGTTTAGATGCAGGGAGGGGAGATTCCGTAACGGAACACCTTCGCTGGTAGTGTTTAGATGCAGGGAGGGGAGATTCCGTAACGGAACACCTTCGCTGGTAGTGTTTAGATGCAGGGAGGTGAGCCTCCGTAACGGAACACCTTTGCTGGTAGTGTTTAGATGCAGGGAGGGGAGATTCCGTAACGGAACACCTTCGCTGGTAGTGTTTAGATGCAGGGAGGGGAGATTCCGTAACGGAACACCTTCGCTGGTAGTGTTTAGATGCAGGGAGGTGAGATTCCGTAACGGAACACCTTCGCTGGCAGTGTTTAGATGCAGGGAGGGGAGATTCCGTAATTAACACCATCGCTGGCAGTATTTAGATGCAGGGAGGGGAGATTCCGTAACGGAACACCTTCGCTGGCAGTGTTTAGATGCAGGGAGGGGAGATTCCGTAACGGAACACCTTCGCTGGCAGTGTTTAGATGCAGGGAGGGGAGATTCCGTAACGGAACACCTTCGCTGGCAGTGTTTAGATGCAGGGAGGGGAGATTCCGTAACGAAACACCTTCGCTGGCAGTGTTTAGATGCAGGGAGGGGAGATTCCGTTACGGAACACCTTTGCTGGCAGTGTTTAGATGCAGGGAGGGGATGAGTAGGTGTAACATTGGGTTTGGAATCACACTGAACATCAGGTTCATCCCTGGCCTCCATACTTCATCCAAATGCATGGTAGATCCTACACTCATCTGTACAGACTCGCTCTGGTACACCGGAAGGCTACAGAGCTATACAGACCCGCTCTGGTACACCGCGGGGCTACAGAACTATACAGACCCACTCAGAAACACCGGATGCCTGCAGAATCACTTGTCTTCTATACCACTTCTTCTGAACGACTTGTCATCGGTACTCACCGATACTGACTGAAGTCACCATACCTATTGGGCCAAACAGCAATGAGCGGGGAATTTTCCCGGTCACCACCTTTACAGCTGTAGCTTTAATAAATTAATACATCTATAGCTGTACATCAGTAGTTGATTTCAACAAATTTCTGAAGACTTCAGGAAGTTCTTCCCCCATCTATAACTCTGGCAAAGCTTCAGAAATGATGTGTCAGGCTTCACATATATAGTCTAGCTCCTCCTGATTGTTCCTGAAATAGCATGGTGAATCTACAGTGGTGTACATAGCATGGTGAATCTAGGTAAATAGCATGGTGAATCCAGGGTGTTATAAATAGCATGGTGAATCTGGGTAAATATCATGGTGAATCTAGGATGTTATAAATATCATGGGGAATCTAGGTAAATAGCATGGTGAATCTAGGTAAATAGCATGGTGAATCTAGGTAAATAGCATGGTGAATCTAGGTAAATAGCATGGTGAATCTGGGTAAATAGCATGGGGAATCTAGGTAAATAGCATGGTGAATCTAGGTAAATATCATGGGGAATCTAGGTAAATATCATGGTGAATCTAGGATGTTATAAATATCATGGGGAATCTAGGTATATAGCATGGTGAATCTAGGTGAATAGCATGGTGAATCTACAGTGGTGTACATAGCATGGTGAATCTAGGTGAATAGCATGGTGAATCTACAGTGGTGTACATAGCATGGTGAATCTAGGTAAATATCATGGTGAATCTAGGTAAATAGCATGGTGAATCTAGGTAAATAGCATGGTGAATCTAGGTAAATAGCATGGTGAATCTAGGTGAATAGCATGGTGAATCTACAGTGGTGTAAATAGCATGGTGAATCTAGGTAAATAGCATGGTGAATCTAGGTAAATAGCATGGTGAATCTAGGTGAATAGCATGGTGAATCTACAGTGGTGTACATAGCATGGTGAATCTAGGTAAATATCATGGGGAATCTAGGTAAATAGCATGGTGAATCTACAGTGGTGTACATAGCATGGTGAATCTAGGTAAATATCATGGGGAATCTAGGTAAATAGCATGGGGAATCTAGGTAAATAGCATGGTGAATCTAGGATGTTATAAATAGCATGGTGAATCTAGGTAAATAGCATGGTGAATCTAGGTAAATAGCATGGTGAATCTAGGTAAATAGCATGGTGAATCTAGGTGAATAGCATGGTGAATCTACAGTGGTGTACATAGCATGGTGAATCTAGGTAAATATCATGGTGAATCTACAGTGGTGTACATAGCATGGTGAATCTAGGTAAATAGCATGGTGAATCTAGGTAAATAGCATGGTGAATCTAGGTAAATAGCATGGTGAATCTGGGTAAATATCATGGTGAATCTAGGGTGTTATAAATAGCATGGTGAATCTAGGTAAATAGCATGGTGAATCTAGGTAAATAGCATGGTGAATCTACAGTGGTGTACATAGCATGGTGAATCTAGGTAAATAGCATGGTGAATCTAGGATGTTATAAATATCATGGGGAATCTAGGCTGTTATAAATATCATGGTGAATTTGGGTAAATATCATGGTGAATCTAGGTAAATATCATGGTGAATCTAGGTAAATATCATGGGGAATCTAGGGTGTTATAAATAGCATGGTGAATCTAGGATGTTATAAATAGCATGGTGAATTTGGGTAAATAGCATGGTGAATCTAGGTAAATAGCATGGTGAATCTAGGTAAATATCATGGTGAATCTAGGTAAATAGCATGGTGAATCTAGGTAAATATCATGGTGAATCTAGGTAAATATCATGGTGAATCTAGGTAAATATCATGGTGAATCTAGGTAAATAGCATGGTGAATCTGGGTAAATAGCATGGTGAATCTAGGGTGTTATAAATAGCATGGTGAATCTACAGTGGTGTACATAGCATGGTGAATCTAGGTAAACAGCATGGTGAATCTACAGTGGTGTACATAGCATGTTGAATCTAGGTAAATAGCATGGTGAATCTACAGTGGTGTACATAGCATGGTGAATCTAGGTAAATAGCATGGTGAATCTAGGTAAATAGCATGGTGAATCTAGGCTGTTATAATTATCATAGTGAATCTAGGCTGTTATAAATAGCATTGTGAATCTAGGTAAATAGCATGGTGAATCTGGGTAAATATCATGGTGAATCTAGGGTGTTTTAAATATCATGGTGAATCTACGGTGTTTTAAATATCATGGTGAATCTAGGCTGTTATAAATAGCATGGTGAATCCAGGGTGTGCATGAGAGAGAGCTGGGTGGTGCTGGTCAGTTGACCTCAAGGTTGACACGCAGGGTTGACAGATGAGATAGCTGAGTGGTGCTGGTCAGTTGACCTCATGGTTGACACGCAGGGTTGACAGATGAGATAGCTGAGTGGTGCTGGTCAGTTGACCTCATGGTTGACACGCAGGGTTGACAGATGAGATAGCTGGGTGGTGCTGGTCGGTTGACCTCATGGTTGACACGCAGGGTTGACAGATGAGATAGCTGAGTGGTGCTGGTCAGTTGACCTCATGTTTGACACGCAGGGTTGACAGATGAGATAGCTGATTGGCTGGTTATCCTTCCTTGTTAATCTAGGAGATGTATGTCTTGCCTGAGCTCTGTAATCTCTGGGATGGATTTCCTACTGAGGCCACGGGTCAAGAACTCTCTCCGTCCACACTGTGGTTTGATTGGCTGGTTATCTCTCTCCGTCCACACTGTGGTATGCTTCCCAAATGGCACCCTATTCCCTACATTGTACACCGCTTTTGACCAGAACCCAGTTGTGCACAATTTTGTGTACGTAGGGCTCTTGTCAAAACAAGTGCACTATGTACGGAATAGGTTGCAATTTGGGGAAAAACCCCACTGACTGACTGGGAGAAGATGACTCAGGAACACATCAGGTCACGAGCCTGGTCCCAGATCTGCCGGCGCTGTCATGCCAACTCTTATGGCCACTGCCATGGCTAACTAGCCAATGCTATATGGTAACTCTTATGGCCATTGTCATGGCTAACTAGCCAATGCTATACAGAAACTATTATTGCCACTTTCATGGCTAACTAGCCTATGCTATACCGCAACTCTTATGGCCATTGTCATGGCTAACTAGCCTGTACTGTACAGAAACTCTTATGGCCACTGTCATGGCTAACTAGCCTATACTATATATAAAATCAAATCAAATCAAATTTTATTTGTCACATACACATGGTTAGCAGATGTTAATGCGAGTGTAGCGAAATGCTTGTGCCTCTAGTTCCGACCATGCAGTAATATCTAACAAGGAAATCTAACCTAACAATTTCACAACAACTACCTTATACACACAAGAGTAAAGGAATGAATAAGAATATGTACATACAAATATATGAATGAGTGATGGACGAACGGCATAGGCAAGATGCAGTAGATGTTATAGAGTACAGTATATACATATGAGATGAGTAATGTAGGGTATGTCAACATTATATAAAGTGGCATTGTTTAAAGTGGCTAGTGATACAATTATTAAATCCATTTTTCCATTATTAAAGTGGCTAGAGTTGAGTCAGTATGTTGGCAGCAGCCACTCAATGTTAGTGATGACTGTTTAACAGTCTGATGGCTGCTTTTCAGTCTCTTGGTCCCCGCTTTGATGCACCTGTACTGACCTCGCCTTCTGGATGATAGCGGGGTGAACAGGCAGTGGCTCGGGTGGTTGTTGTTCTTGATGATCTTTTTGGCCTTCCTGTGACATCGGGTGCTGTAGGTGTCCTGGAGGGCAGGTAGTTTGCCCCCGGTGATGCGTTGTGCAGACCTCCCCAGTGTTGAGGATCAGCGGGGTGGAGATGTTGTTACCTACCCTCACCACCTGGGGGCGGTCCGTCAGGAAGTCCAGGACCCAGTTGCACAGGATGGGGTCGAGACCCAGGGTCTCAAGCTTAATGACGAGTTTGGAGGGTACTATGGTGTTAAATGCTGAGCTGTAGTTGATGAACAGCATTCTTACATAGGTATTCCTCTTGTCCAGATGGGTTAGGGCAGTGGGCAGTGTGATTGCGATTACGTCTTCAGTGGACCTATTGGGGCGGTAAGCAAATTGGAGTGGGTCTAGGGTGTCAGGTAGGGTGGAGGTGATATGGTCCTTGACTAGTCTGTCAAAGCACTTCATGATGACAGAAGTGAGTGCTATGGGGTGGTAGTCATTTAGCTCAGTTACCTTAGCTTTCTTGGGAACAGGAGCAATGGGGGCCCTCTTGAAGCATGTGGGGACAGCAGACTGGGATAAGGATTGATTGAATATGTCCATGAACACACCAGCCAGCTGGTCTGCGCATGCTCTGAGAACGCGGCTGGGGATGCAGTTTGGGCCTGCAGCCTCGCGAGGGTTAACACGTTTAAATGTTTTACTCACGTTGGCTGCAGTGAAGGAGAGCCCACAGGTTTTGGTAGCGGGCCATGTCAGTGGCACTGTATTGTCCTCAAAGCGAGCAAAGAAGTTGTTTAGTCTGTCTCGGAGCAAGACATCGTGGTCCGCGACGGGGCTGGTTTTTCTTTTGTAGTCCGTGATTGACTGTAGACCCTGCCACATACGTCTCGTGTCTGAGCCGTTGCATTACTACTCTACTTTGTCTCTATACTGACGCTTAGCTTGTTTGATTGCCTTGCGGAGGGAAAAGCTACACTGTTTGTCTTCGGTCATGTTTCCGGTCACCTTGCCCTGATTAAAAGCAGTGGTTCGTGCTTTCAGTTTTGCGCGGGAATGTTTTAATAGTTGCTGTGGGTACAACATCACCGATGCACTTGCTAATAAACTCGCTCACCGAATCAGCGTATTCATCAATGTTGTTGTTCATTGCTATGCGGAACATATCCCAGTCCACGTGATCGAAGCAATCTTGAAGCGTGGAATCAGATTGGTCGGACCAGCATTGAACAGACCTGAGTGCGGGTGCTTGCTATCTTAGTTTCTGTCTATAGGCTGGGAGCAACAAAATGGAGTTGTGGTCAGCTTTCCGAAAGGAGGGTGGAGGTGGGCCTTATATGCGTCGCGGAATTTAGAATAACAATGATCCAGGGTTTTGCCAGAACGGGTCGCGCAATCGATATGGTGATAGAATTTAGGGAGCATGGTTTTCAGATTAGCCTTGTTAAAATCCCCAGCTACAATGAATGCAGCCTCAGGGTATGTGGTTTCCAGTTTACATGGAGTCGAATTAAGTTCTTTCTGGGCCGTCGACGTGTCTGCTTGGGGGGGAATATAGACGACTGTGATTATGATCGAAGATAATTCTCTTGGAAGATAATGCGGTCGGCTTTTGATTGTGAGGAATTCCAAGTCAGGTGAACAGAAGGACTTGAGTTCCTGTATGTTGTTATGATCACACCACGTCTTGTTAATCATAAGGCATTCCCCCCGCCCTTCTTCTTACCAGAGAGATGTTTGTTTCTGTCGGCGCGATGAGTGAAGATATCAGGTGGCTGTACCGACTCTGATAGCGTGTCTCGAGTGAGACATGTTTCTGTGAAACAAAGAACGTTACAATCTTTGATGTCTCTCTGGAAGGCTACCCTTGCTTGGATTTTGTCCACCTTGTTGTCAAGAGACTGGACATTGGCGAGTATTATGCTCGGGAGTGGTGCGCGATGTGCCCGTCAACTCTTATGGCCACTGTCATTATTAACTAGCCTATGCTATACAGTAACTCCTATGGCCATTGTCATGGCAAACTAGCCTATACTATACAGCAACTCTTACGGCCACTGTCATGGCTAACTAGCCTATGCTATACAGCAACTCTTATGGCCACTGTCATGGCTAACTAGCCTATGCTATACAGCAACTATTATTGCCACTGTCATGGCTAACTAGCCTATGCTATACAGCAACTCTTATGGCCACTGTCATGGCTAACTAGCCTATGCTATACAGCAACTATTATGGCCACTGTCATGGCTAACTAGCCTATGCTATACAGCACAAATAGATCTGGAACCAGGCTATCAGGTCACTACTGATCTGAATAAGTTCATTAGGTAGCTCCTGTGCCATAAACCTAGGCAGGGGTCAAAGGTCAGGTTATGTTTACCCACAGAGAGGATACATGAGGATCAATATTGTTAAAAGTCGCATCAGAACATAACAATCCCAATAATTCCTCTAGTTATCATCGAGCCATTAATTTTACTGCACGGGGCTAAATCAAGGTCACACACAGTATTTCTTGGTAGACTTAAACAAATCTTGAAATACAGAAGACTGAAATATAACAAAACAGTTTTACATAGAAACATTGGATATTCCTCTTTTAAAAAAATATACGTATATGTTTATTTATTATGAAATTAACAAAAAATATGAATAACATTCCACCGACGAGGCCGCTAGATAATTTGACTGGAGGAAAGGGATTTATTAAAGAGCTCTCGGTGATGACAGGAAGAGGATGTTTAAGGATACGTGGAGACGACAGAGAGAAAACTACTTCAGACTAATGAGATGCAGCTGGAGCCAAGTGACAAGATATGTCAGAGACTAGGTGGCCCTGAGTCAAGGATATTTTCTCCTAAGAGCTGCCATCTCTGTTCTATTTCAGGACGAAAGCATTTACCTCCTTTAACAGCAAGTCTTTCATCCACAAGTTCAGGTGTGCTCCGTTCCCACACGCACGCACGCACGCACGCACACACACACACACACACAGAAGCGCTAACACACTCACACACTGTCTCAGGTACGCTCTGAGCCCTGACGCCCACAGAGAGTCTCTTAGGACTCATTAACAGGAGTTTATCTGGAGTTTACCTCACACCTGCAGGCCCGCGCACACACAGACACAGACACACACACACACACACACACACACACACACACACACACACACACACACACACACACACACACACACACACACACACACACACACACACACACACACACACACACACACACACACACACACACAGACACACACAGACACACACAGACACACACAGACACAGACACAGACACAGACACAGACACAGACACAGACACAGACACAGACACAGGCACAGGCACAGGCACAGGCACAGGCACAGGCACAGGCACAGGCACAGGCACAGGCACACACCTGCAGACATTAGGATGAGCAACCCAAACAGTAGCAGGTTTTGGAAAGATGCCACTGTTTGAGATGAATGATTGATTTGATTTGATTTGTCCGTTAAAAAAATACATAAGTAGGTCTACACACATAACAAAAAATGTGACCGGGATTGAATAAATAACAACACAAACAATAAAGTGTTCCAACAACAAACTACAAACGTACAGTATATAATTTGTATTTTTTATTTAACTAGGCAAGTCAGTTAAGAATAAATTCTTTTTGACAATGACGGCCAACCCCGGCCGAAACCTAACCCGGACGACGCTGGACCACGTGTGGCCGCCCTATGGGACTCCCAATCACGGCCCGGGTTGTGATACAGCCTGGAATCGAACCAGGGTCTGTAGTGACGCCTTCAGCACTGAGACGCAGTGCTTTAGACCTCTGCGCCACTCGCCCGGGTCTAATCATATTTGTTTTGCTACGGTATTGTATTTCCATTAAAACCTATTCATATCAACCTTCCTCTGGGAATGTTAATGCTCCATTAACCTTTTCTCAATAGGGGGTGCTGTTTTCACTTTGTAATAATAATGCTCCATTAACATGTCATTGTATCAGTACTGAACGCTCACTAACAGACAGAATAATCACAGTAGGCCTGCTAACTCCTCATTAGCATTATAGGGCTGCTAACTCTTCATTAGCATTATAGGGCTGCTAACTCTTCATTAGTGCTATAGGGCTGCTAACTCTTCATTAGTCCTATAGGGCTGCTAACTCCTCATTAGCATTATAGGGCTGCTAACTTTTCATTAGCATTATAGGGCTGCTAACTCTTCATTAGCATTATAGGGCTGCTAACTCTTCATTAGCATTATAGGGCTGCTAACTCTTCATTAGCATTATAGGGCTGCTAACTCTTCATTAGTGTTATAGGGCTGCTAACTCTTCATTAGTGTTACAGGGCTGCTAACTGTTCATTAGTCCTATAGGGCTGCTAACTCCTCATTAGTACTATAGGGCTGCTAACTCTTCATTAGTGTTATAGGGCTGCTAACTGTTCATTATTATTATAGGGCTGCTAACTCCTCATTAGTGTTATAGGGCTGCTAACTGTTCATTAGTGTTATAGGGCTGCTAACTCTTCATTAGTACTATAGGGCTGCTAACTCTTCATTAGTGTTATAGGGCTGCTAACTATTCATTAGTATTACAGGGCTGCTAACTCCTCATTAGTGTTATAGGGCTGCTATCTCTTCATTAGTGTTATAGGGCTGCTAACTCTTCATTAGTGTTATAGGGCTGCTAACTCTTCATTAGTGTTATAGGGCTGCTAACTCTTCATTAGTGTTATAGGGCTGCTAACTCTTCATTAGTGCTATAGGGCTGCTAACTCTTCATTAGTGTTATAGGGCTGCTAACTCCTCATTAGTGTTATAGGGCTGCTATCTCTTCATTAGTGTTATAGGGCTGCTAACTGTTCATTAGTGTTATAGGGCTGCTAACTGTTCATTAGTATTATAGGGCTGCTAACTGTTCATTAGTGTTATAGGGCTGCTAACTCTTCATTAGTATTATAGGGCTGCTAACTGTTCATTAGTCCTATAGGGCTGCTAACTGTTCATGAGGATTATAGGGCTGCTAACTCTTCATTAGTGTTATAGGGCTGCTAACTCTTCATTAGTATTACAGGGCTGCTAACTCTTCATTAGTGTTATAGGGCCGCTAACTCTTCATTAGTACTATAGGGCTGCTAACTCTTCATTAGTACTATAGGGCTGCTAACTCTTCATTAGTGTTATAGGGCTGCTAACTCCTCATTAGTATTATAGGGCTGCTAACTCTTCATTCGTGTTATAGGGCTGCTAACTCTTCATTAGTCCTATAGGGCTGCTAACTGTTCATTAGTACTATAGGGCTGCTAACTCTTCATTAGTGTTATAGGGCTGCTAACTCTTCATTAGTACTATAGGGCTGCTAACTCCTCATTAGTATTATAGGGCTGCTAACTCCTCATTAGTGTTATAGGGCTGCTAACTCTTCATTAGTATTACAGGGCTGCTAACTCTTCATTAGTGTTATAGGGCTGCTAACTCTTCATTAGTACTATAGGGCTGCTAACTCTTCATTAGTACTATAGGGCTGCTAACTCTTCATTAGTGTTATAGGGCTGCTAACTCCTCATTAGTATTATAGGGCTGCTAACTCCTCATTAGTGTTATAGGGCTGCTAACTCTTCATTAGTCCTATAGGGCTGCTAACTCCTCATTAGTGTTATAGGGCTGCTAACTCTTCATTAGTGTTATAGGGCTGCTAACCCTTCATTAGTTCTATAGGGCTGCTAACTCTTCATTAGTTCTATAGGGCTGCTAACTGTTCATTAGTCCTATAGGGCTGCTAACTCTTCATTAGTTCTATAGGGCTGCTAACCCTTCATTAGTTCTATAGGGCTGCTAACTCTTCATTAGTTCTATAGGGCTGCTAACTGTTCATTAGTCCTATAGGGCTGCTAACTCTTCATTAGTCCTATAGGGCTGCTAACTCTTCATTAGTTCTATAGGGCTGCTAACTCTTCATTAGTCCTATAGGGCTGCTAACTGTTCATTAGTATTATAGGGCTGCTAACTGTTCATTAGTGTTATAGGGCTGCTAACTCTTCATTAGTTCTATAGGGCTGCTTACTCTTCATTAGTCCTATAGGGCTGCTAACTGTTCATTAGTATTATAGGGCTGCTAACTCCTCATTAGTGTCATAGGGCTGCTAACTCTTCATTAGTGTTATAGGGCTGCTAATTGTTCATTAGTCCTATAGGGCTGCTAACTGTTCATTAGTATTATAGGGCTGCTAACTCTTCATTAGTGTTATAGGGCTGCTAACTCCTCATTAGTGTTATAGGGCTGCTAACTCCTCATTAGTGTTATAGGGCTGCTAACTCTTCATTAGTATTATAGGGCTGCTAACTCTTCATTAGTCCTATAGGGCTGATAACTATTCATTAGTGTTATAGGGCTGCTAACTGTTCATTAGTATTATAGGGCTGCTAACTCCTCATTAGTATTATAGGGCTGCTAACTCTTCATTAGTATTATAGGGCTGCTAACTCTTCATTAGTGCTATAGGGCTGCTAACTGTTCATTAGTATTATAGGGCTGCTAACTGTTCATTAGTATTATAGGGCTGCTAACTCTTCATTAGTATTATAGGGCTGCTAACTCTTCGTTAGTGTTATAGGGCTGCTAACTCCTCATTAGTGTTATAGGGCTGCTAACTCCTCATTAGTGTTATAGGGCTGCTATCTCTTCATTAGTATTATAGGGCTGCTAACTCTTCATTAGTGTTATAGGGCTGCTAACTCTTCGTTAGTGTTATAGGGCTGCTAACTGTTCATTAGTATTATAGGGCTGCTAACTCTTCATTAGTATTATAGGGCTGCTAACTCTTCATTAGTGTTATAGGGCTGCTAACTCCTCATTAGTGTTATAGGGCTGCTAACTCCTCATTAGTGTTATAGGGCTGCTATCTCTTCATTAGTACTATAGGGCTGCTATCTCGTCATTAGTGTTATAGGGCTGCTAACTCCTCATTAGTATTATAGGGCTGCTAACTCCTCATTAGTGTTATAGGGCTGCTAACTCTTCATTAGTCCTATAGGGCTGCTAACTGTTCATTAGTACTATAGGGCTGCTAACTCTTCATTAGTGTTATAGGGCTGCTAACTCCTCATTAGTATTATAGGGCTGCTAACTCCTCATTAGTATTATAGGGCTGCTAACTCTTCATTAGTGTTATATGGGCTGCTAACTCTTCATTAGTACTATAGGGCTGCTAACTCTTCATTAGTACTATAGGGCTGCTAACTCTTCATTAGTACTATAGGGCTGCTAACTCTTCATTAGTTCTATAGGGCTGCTAACTCTTCATTAGTATTATAGGGCTGCTAACTCTTCATTAGTGTTATAGGGCTGCTAACTCCTCATTAGTGTTATAGGGCTGCTAACTCCTCATTAGTAATATAGGGCTGCTAACTGTTCATTAGTGTTATAGGGCTGCTAACTCCTCATTAGTTCTATAGGGCTGCTAACTGTTCATTAGTTCTATAAGGCTGCTAACTCTTCATTAGTTCTATAGGGCTGCTAACTCCTCATTAGTATTATAGGGCTTCTAACTCTTCATTAGTATTATAGGGCTGCTAACTCCTCATTAGTGTTATAGGGCTGCTAACTCCTCATTAGTGTTAAAGGGCTGCTATCTCTTCATTAGTATTATAGGGCTGCTAACTCTTCGTTAGTGTTATAGGGCTGCTAACTCTTCATTAGTGTTATAGGGCTGCTATCTCTTCATTAGTATTATAGGGCTGCTAACTCTTCGTTAGTGTTATAGGGCTGCTATCTCTTCATTAGTATTATAGGGCTGCTAACTCTTCGTTAGTGTTATAGGGCTGCTAACTCTTCATTAAAGTTATAGGGCTGCTAACTCTTCATTAGTGTTATAGGGCTGCTATCTCTTCATTAGTATTATAGGGCTGCTAACTCTTCGTTAGTGTTATAGGGCTGCTAACTCTTCATTAGTGTTATAGGGCTGCTAACTCTTCATTAGTTCTATAGGGCTGCTAATGCTTCATTAGTTCTATAGGGCTGCTAACTGTTCATTAGTGTTATAGGGCTGCTAACTCTTCATTAGTGTTATAGGGCTGCTAACTGTTCATTAGTGTTATAGGGCTGCTAACTCTTCATTAGTGTTATAGGGCTGCTAACTCTTCATTAGTGTTATAGGGCTGCTAACTCTTCATTAGTCCTATAGGGCTGCTAACTCTTCATTATTGTTATAGGGCTGCTAACTTTTCATTATTGTTATAGGGCTGCTAACTCCTCATTATTATTATAGGGCTGCTAACTCTTCATTAGTGTTATAGGGCTGCTAACTGTTCATTAGTGTTATAGGGCTGCTAACGCTTCATTAGTTCTATAGGGCTGCTAACTGTTCATTAGTGTTATAGGGCTGCTAACTCTTCATTAGTGTTATAGGGCTGCTAACTCTTCATTAGTGTCATAGGGCTGCTAAATCTTCATTAGTTCTATAGGGCTGCTAACGCTTCATTAGTTCTATAGGGCTGCTAACTGTTCATTAGTGTTATAGGGCTGCTAACTGTTCATTAGTATTATAGGGCTGCTAACTCTTCATTAGTCCTATTGGGCTGCTAACTGTTCATTAGTGTTATAGGGCTGCTAACTCTTCATTAGTGCTATATGGCTGCTAACTCTTCATTAATATTATAGGGCTGCTAACTCTTCATTAGTCCTATAGGGCTGCTAACTGTTCATTAGTATTATAGGGCTGCTAACTGTTCATTATTGTTATAGGGCTGCTAACTCCTCATTAGTGTTATAGGGCTGCTAACTCCTCATTAGTGTCATAGGGCTGCTAACTCTTCATTAGTGTTATAGGGCTGCTAACTCCTCATTAGTGTCATAGGGCTGCTAACTCCTTATTAGTGTTATAGGGCTGCTAACTCCTCATTAGTGTTATAGGGCTGCTAACTCCTCATTAGTGTTATAGGGCTGCTAACTCTTCATTAATGTCATAGGGCTGCTAACTCTTCATTAGTATTTTAGGGCTGCTAACTCCTCATTAGTGTTATAGGGCTGCTAACTCCTCATTAGTGTCATAGGGCTGCTAACTCTTCATTAGTATTATAGGGCTGCTATCTCCTCATTAGTGTTATAGGGCTGCTAACTCCTCATTAGTGTCATAGGGCTGCTAACTCTTCATTAGCGTTATAGGGCTGCTAACTCCTCATTAGTGTTATAGGGCTGCTAACTCCTCATTAGTGTTATAGGGCTGCTAACTCCTCATTAGTGTTATAGGGCTGCTAACTCCTCATTAGTGTCATAGGGCTGCTATCTGTTCATTAGTGTTATAGGGCTGCTAACTCTTCATCAGTATTATAGGGCTGCTAACTCTTCATTAGTGTTATAGGGCTGCTATCTGTTCATTATTATTATAGGGCTGCTAACTCTTCATTAGTATTATAGGACTGCTAACTCTTCATTAGTGTTATAGGGCTGCTAACTCTTCATTAGTATTATAGGGCTGCTAACTCTTCATTAGTATTATAGGGCTGCTAACTCTTCATTAGTGTTACAGGGCTGCTAACTCTTCATTACTCCTATAGGGCTGCTAACTATTCATTAGTGTTATAGGGCTGCTAACTCTTCATTAGTATTATAGGGCTGCTAACTGTTCATTAGTATTATAGGGCTGCTAACTGTTCATTAGTGCTATAGGGCTGCTAACTGTTCATTAGTCCTATAGGGCTGCTAACTCTTCATTAGTCCTATAGGGCTGCTAACTCTTCATTAGTTCTATAGGGCTGCTAACCCTTCATTAGTTCTATAGGGCTGCTAACTTTTCATTAGTTCTATAGGGCTGCTAACTGTTCATTAGTCCTATAGGGCTGCTAACTCTTCATTAGTCCTATAGGGCTGCTAACTGTTCATTAGTGTTATAGGGCTGCTAACTCTTCATTAGTGCTATAGGGCTGCTAACTCTTCATTAATATTATAGGGCTGCTAACTCTTCATTAGTCCTATAGGGCTGCTAACTGTTCATTAGTATTATAGGGCTGCTAACTGTTCATAATTGTTATAGGGCTGCTAACTCCTCATTAGTGTTATAGGGCTGCTAACTCCTCATTAGTATTATAGGGCTGCTAACGCTTCATTAGTGTTATAGGGCTGCTAACTCTTCATTAGTATTATAGGCCTGCTAACTCTTCATTAGTCCTATAGGGCTGCTAACGGTTCATTAGTATTATAGGGCTGCTAACTCTTCATTAGTTCTATAGGGCTGCTAACTCTTCATTAGTATTTTAGGCCTTCTAACTCTTCATTAGTGTTATAGGGCTGCTAACTCTTCATTAGTGTTATAGGGCTGCTAACTGTTCATTAGTGTTATAGGGCTGCTAACTCTTCATTAGTGTTATAGGGCTGCTAACTCTTCATTAGTGTTATAGGGCTGCTAACTCTTCATTAGTCCTATAGGGCTGCTAACTCTTCATTATTGTTATAGGGCTGCTAACTGTTCATTATTGTTATAGGGCTGCTAACTCCTCATTATTATTATAGGGCTGCTAACTCTTCATTAGTGTTATAGGGCTGCTAACTCTTCATTAGTGTTATAGGGCTGCTAACGCTTCATTAGTTCTCTAGGGCTGCTAACTGTTCATTAGTGTTATAGGGCTGCTAACTCTTCATTAGTGTTATAGGGCTGCTAACTCTTCATTAGTGTTATAGGGCTGCTAAATCTTCATTAGTTCTATAGGGCTGCTAACGCTTCATTAGTTCTATAGGGCTGCTAACTGTTCATTAGTGTTATAGGGCTGCTAACTGTTCATTAGTATTATAGGGCTGCTAACTCTTCATTAGTCCTATTGGGCTGCTAACTGTTCATTAGTGTTATAGGGCTGCTAACTCTTCATTAGTGCTATAGGGCTGCTAACTCTTCATTAATATTATAGGGCTGCTAACTCCTCATTAGTGTTATAGGGCTGCTAACTCTTCATTAGTGTCATAGGGCTGCTAACTCTTCATTAGTATTATAGGGCTGCTAACTCCTCATTAGTGTTATAGGGCTGCTAACTCCTCATTAGTGTCATAGGGCTGCTAACTCTTCATTAGTATTATAGGGCTGCTATCTCCTCATTAGTGTTATAGGGCTGCTAACTCCTCATTAGTGTCATAGGGCTGCTAACTCTTCATTAGCGTTATAGGGCTGCTAACTCCTCATTAGTGTTATAGGGCTGCTAACTCCTCATTAGCGTTATAGGGCTGCTAACTCCTCATTAGTGTTATAGGGCTGCTAACTCCTCATTAGTGTCATAGGGCTGCTAACTCTTCATTAGTGTTATAGGGCTGCTAACTCCTCATTAGCGTTATAGGGCTGCTAACTCCTCATTAGTGTTATAGGGCTGCTAACTCCTCATTAGCGTTATAGGGCTGCTAACTCCTCATTAGTGTCATAGGGCTGCTAACTCTTCATTAGTGTTATAGGGCTGCTAACTCCTCATTAGTGTTATAGGGCTGCTAACTCCTCATTAGTGTTATAGGGCTGCTAACTCCTCATTAGTGTTATAGGGCTGCTAACTCCTCATTAGTGTCATAGGGCTGCTATCTGTTCATTAGTGTTATAGGGCTGCTAACTCTTCATCAGTATTATAGGGCTGCTAACTCTTCATTAGTGTTATAGGGCTGCTATCTGTTCATTATTATTATAGGGCTGCTAACTCTTCATTAGTATTATAGGGCTGCTAACTCTTCATTAGTGTTATAGGGCTGCTAACTCTTCATTAGTATTATAGGGCTGCTAACTCTTCATTAGTATTATAGGGCTGCTAACTCTTCATTAGTGTTATAGGGTTGCTAACTCTTCATTACTCCTATAGGGCTGCTAACTATTCATTAGTGTTATAGGGCTGCTAACTGTTCATTAGTATTATAGGGCTGCTAACTGTTCATTAGTATTATAGGGCTGCTAACTGTTCATTAGTGCTATAGGGCTGCTAACTGTTCATTAGTCCTATAGGGCTGCTAACTCTTCATTAGTCCTATAGGGCTGCTAACTCTTCATTAGTTCTATAGGGCTGCTAACCCTTCATTAGTTCTATAGGGCTGCTAACTCTTCATTAGTTCTATAGGGCTGCTAACTGTTCATTAGTCCTATAGGGCTGCTAACTCTTCATTAGTCCTATAGGGCTGCTAACTGTTCATTAGTGTTATAGGGCTGCTAACTCTTCATTAGTGCTATAGGGCTGCTAACTCTTCATTAATATTATAGGGCTGCTAACTCTTCATTAGTCCAATAGGGCTGCTAACTGTTCATTAGTATTATAGGGCTGCTAACTGTTCATTATTGTTATAGGGCTGCTAACTCCTCATTAGTGTTATAGGGCTGCTAACTCCTCATTAGTATTATAGGGCTGCTAACGCTTCATTAGTGTTATAGGGCTGCTAACTCTTCATTAGTATTATAGGCCTGCTAACTCTTCATTAGTCCTATAGGGCTGCTAACGGTTCATTAGTATTATAGGGCTGCTAACTCTTCATTAGTGTTATAGGGCTGCTAACTCTTCATTAGTATTTTAGGCCTGCTAACTCTTCATTAGTAATATAGGGCTGCTAACTGTTCTGGTCTGTAGGGGGACGGAAGTCACACCGAGTGTCCATCCCAAAAGGCACACTATTTCCTATATATTGCACTTATTTTGACCAGGGCCCTAATCTAAAGTAGTGCACTAGAGAATAGGGTGCCATTTGGGACACCTCATCCCTGAGGCAGATACTGCAGCTGTTATCATACAAGATAACATAGAAGATACTCTACTTCTTGTTTTTTCTCTGGGTCTCATTTTCACCTGTAATGGGTCTCATTTTCACCTGTAATGGTTCTCATTTTCACCTTTAATGGTTCTCATTTTTACCTGTAATGGTTCTCATTTTCACCTGTAATGGGTCTCATTTTCACCTGTAATGGTTCTCATTTTTACCTGTAATGGTTCTCATTTTTAGCTGTAATGGTTCTCATTTTCAGCTGTAATGGTTCTCATTTTCACCTGTAATTGTTCTCATTTTCACCTGTAATGGTTCTCATTTTTTTTTATATACCTGTAATGGTTCTCATTTTTTTATATACCTGTAATGGTTCTCATTTTTACCTGTAATGGTTCTCATTTTTACCTGTAATGGTTCTCATTTTTACCTGTAATGGTTCTCATTTTCACCTGTAATGGTTCTCATTTTCACCTATAATGTTTTCTTTTTTTTGTGCTAAAAAAAGCAACTAAACAAAACTGTAGGTTAACCTGTTTAGAATTGGCTAAATGGTGATTATGTAAAATTGTGATATCTAAAGGAGACTGTAGAATATGCAGTAGACTGGATCATAGTCATCACTTGGTGTAATTAAAGTGACTTGTCTTTGTGTTTAACTAGCCATACGAACTCAAAGTGTATTCATAGTTCTCATTCTGTGTGTGTGTGTGTGTGTGTGTGTGTGTGTGTGTGTGTGTGTGTGTGTGTGTGTGTGTGTGTGTGTGTGTGTGTGTGTGTGTGTGTGTGTGTGTGTGTGTGTGTGTGTGTGTGTGTGTGTTTATTCATGAGTCATCCGGTTCTCATTATGTGGGTGTGAGTGAGTGTGTGTGTCTGTGTTTATTCATGGTTCATCCGATTCTCATTATGTGTGTGTGTGTGTGAGTGTGTATTCATGGTTCTCATTCTGTGTGTGTGTGTGTGTAAGTGAGTGAGTGTGTGTGTTTATTCATGGTTCATCCGATTCTCATTATGTGTGTGTGTGTGTGTGTGTGTGTGTAAGTGAGTGAGTGTGTATTCATGGTTCATCAGGCTCTCATTTTCTCTTAGATTGAAGAGCAGCTGGGGAACGGTTTTCTTTCTGTGTGTGGGGATCGGTCCGGACTCGACGGGGGTTTCAGTTTCATCCCCACACTAGTTCTTACCAAGCACTACTGACTATTCATCCCATTTCCTGTGGATTATATTTATGTAGGCACCTAACCGTTTTGTATGCGTGTGTTTGTGCAGTCGTGCCTTCGTGTCTTCTTGCCTCCGTCACTGCCCACTCTTGAGAAAAGAACTCTCCTCTCCCTCTTTCCAGCCACTCACACCTCCCATTCAGCTGCAAGCTTCAGGTTCACACAACACATGAGCTGGGTCCAGGCCATCAGGTTCAGACAACACGTGTGCTGGGTCCAGCCATCAGGTTCAGACAACACGTGTGCTGGGTCCAGCCATCATGTTCAGACAACACGTGAGCTGGGTCCAGCCATCATGTTCAGACAACACGTGAGCTGGGTCCAGCCATCATGTTCAGACAACACGTGAGCTGGGTCCAGCCATCATGTTCAGACAACACGTGAGCTGGGTCCAGCCATCATGTTCAGACAACACGTGAGCTGGGTCCAGCCATCATGTTCAGACAACACGTGAGCTGGGTCCAGCCATCATGTTCAGACAACACGTGAGCTGGGTCCAGCCATCATGTTCAGACAACACGTGAGCTGGGTCCAGCCATCATGTTCAGACAACACGTGAGCTGGGTCCAGCTGGAGTGGTCTAGTCATCAGATTCCATACAACACATGAGCTGGGTCCAGCTGGAGTGGTCTAGTCATCAGATTCCATACAACACATGAGCTGGGTCCAGCTGGAGTGGTCTAGTCATCAGATTCCATACAACACATGAGCTGGGTCCAGCCATGGAAACCAAGCCTATCAGGCTCTGATGAAGATGTGGTGAGCCTCAATGCTGCATCCTCAGTGCTGCAGGGGCCCCAAGGGAGCCAGACAATCTTCCCTGTCTTCCTCCTCCTCCCTCTCCTCCTCCCATCAGTATTGATCCCCCAGCTGTGTACTGATTCAAAGCCCTGCATGTCTCTGTCTGTCGATGATTCTCTCTGGGCATTTCTCTCTCTCAATTTCAATTTCTATTTCATTTAAATTTTGATTAAATTTAATGGGCTTTATTGGCATGGGAAACATATATTTACATTGCCAAAGCAAGTGAAATAGATAATAAACAAAAGTGAAATTAAAAATGAACAGTAAACATTATACTCCAAAAGAATAAAAACATTTCAAATGTCAAATTATGTCTATATACAAAAGCTCAAAAGTTTGGGGTCGCTTAAAAATGTCCTTGTTTTTGAAAGAAAAACACATTTTCTGTCCATTAAAATGACATCAAATTGATCAGAAATACAGTGTAGACATTGTTAATGTTGTAAATTACTATTGTAGCTGGAAACGGCTGATTTTTTATGGAATATCTACATAGGCGTACAGAGGCCCATTATCAGCAACCATCACTCCTGTGTTCCAATGGCACTTTGTATTAGCTAATCAAAGTTTATCATTTTAAAAGGCTAATTGATGATTTAAAAAAAAACTTTTGCAATTAAAATGTACGTTAGCATAGCTGAAAACTGTTGTTCTGATTAAAGAAGCAATAACACTGGCCTTCTTTAGACTAGATGAGTGTCTGGAGCATCAGCATTTGTGGGTTCGATTACAGGCTCAAAATGGCCAGAAACAAATAAGTTTCTTCTGAAACTTGTCAGTCTATTCTTGTTCTGAGAAATGAAGGCTATTCCATGCAAGAAATTGCCAATAAACTGAAAATCACGTACAACGCTGTGTACTACTCCCTTCACAGAACAGCGCAAACTGTCTCTAACCAGAATAGAAAGAGGAGTGGGAGGCCCCGGTGCACAACTGAGCAAGAGGACAAGTACATTAGAGTGTGTAGTTTGAGAAACAGACATGCTCAACTGGCAACTTCATGAAATAGTACCCGCAAAACACCAGTTTCAACGTCAACAGTGAAGAGGCGACTCCAGGAAGCTGACCTTCTAGGCAGAGTTGCAAAGAAAAAGCCCCATCTCAGACTGGCCAATAAAAACAAAAGATTAAGTTGGGCAAAACAACACAGACACTGTACAGACAAATCTAAGATTTAGGTGTTCAGGTGAGAAAGAAGATCGTTTGTGAGACGCAGAAAAAATGAAAAGATCTGTACAGTATTGTGGAGGTAATGTGATGGTATGGGGGTGCTTTGGTGGTGATAAAGTGGGAGATTTGTACAGGGTAAACGGGATCTTGAAGAAGGAAGGCTATCACTCCATTTTGCAACACCGTGCCATATCCTGTGGACGGCACTTAATTGGAGCCAATTTCTTCCTACAACAGGACAATAACCCAAAGCACAGCTCCAAACTATGCAATAACTATTTAGGGAAGAAGCAGTCAGCTGGTATTCTGTCTATAATTGAGTGGCCAGCACAGTCACCGGATCTCAACCCTATTGAGCTGTTGTGGTACGTAAAATGTGCCCATCAAGCCAATCCAACTTGTGAGAGGTGCTTCAGGAAGGGTAAAATCTCTTCAGATTACCTCAACAAATTGACAACTAGAATGCCAAAGATCTGCAAGGCTGTAATTGCTGCAAATGGAGGATTCTTTGACGAAAGCAAAGTTTGAAGGACACAATTATTATTTCAATTAAAAGTTGCATCCCTGTCTTAACCCACGGCCCTGTGGAAAGAAATGTGTGTGTTTATTGCCAATTTTAAACGCACACTTGTTGTTTGTGTACATGGACTTTGTAATGTCCTATGTTTTTCCTCCAACACCCCTTTCCATGAATTTGTATAGCAGACACTCATGCCATATTGAGTCAAATGCTTTTTTGAAATCCCCAAAGCATGAGAAGACTTTGCCTTAGTTTTGGTTTGTTTGTCAATTAGGGTGTGCAGAGTGAATATGTGGTCTGTCGTACGATAATTTGGTAAAAAAATAATTTGACATTTGCTCAGTACATTGTTTTCACTGAGGAAATGTACGAGTCTGCTGTTAATGGTAATGCAGAGGAATTTCCCAAGGCTGCTGTTGACGTGGTAGTTATTGGGGTCAAATTTGTCTCCACTTTTGTGGATTGGGGTGATCAGTCCTTGGTTCCAAATATTGGGGAAGATGTCAGAGCTAAGGATGATGTTAAACAGTTTAAGTATAGCCAAATGGAATTTGTGGTCTGAATATTTTATCATTTCATTTAGGATACCGCCAACCTAACAGGCCTTTTTGAGTTGGAGGGTTATATTTTGTCTGGAAGTCTTTATAGTAGATTCTAATATTTGTATTTGATCATGTATATGTTTTTGCTGTTTGTTCTTTGTTCCACACTGCCCTTTCCCACCCGAACAAAAGGAACACAGGAAAAGGAGGGCTGAACACGCCCCCATTCTCATCGACAGGGCTGTAGTGGAGCAGGTCGAGAGCTTCAACTTCCTTGGTGTCCACATCACCAACAAACTATCATGGTCCAAACACATCTTTTTCACATCTCTATCTTTTTCTCTCTCTCTCTCTCCCTCTCTCTACATCCCTCCCTGCCCCTCCCTGTGTCTCTCGTTCTCTCTCCATCTATCCTTCCCTCCCTCTCTCTATCACTCTCTCTCTCCCTGCCTCTCTCTCTCTCTCTGTCTCTCTCTCTCTCCCTGCCTCTCTTTCTCTCCATTTCTCTCTCTATCTCTGTCTCACTCCCTCCCTGCCTCTCTCTCTCCCTCCCTCTCTCTCTCTCTTTAACTCCCTCCCTCCCTGCCTCTGTCTGTCTGTCTGTCTGTCTGTCTGTCTGTCTGTCTGTCTGTCTGTCTGTCTCTCTCTTTCTCTCTCTCCATATGTAACTGCCTCTCTCTCTCTCTCTCTCTTACTCTCTCTCTCTCTCTCTCTCTCTCTCTCTCCCTCTCTCTCTCTCTCTCTCTCTCTCTCTCTCTCTCTCTCTCTCTCTCTCTCTCTCTCCCTGCCTCTCTCTCTCTCTCTCTCTCTCTCTGTCTCTCTCTCTCTCTCTCTTTCTCTCGGTCTCTCTCTCTCTATCTCTCTTTCTCTCTCTCTCTCTCTGTCTCTCTGTCTCTCTCTCTCTCTCTCCCTCCCTCCTTGCCTCTCTCTTTCTCTCCCTCTCTCTCCCCGCCACCCCTCTTCTCCCGCCACCCCTCTTCCTTTCTCCTCTCTATCGGTTCAGGTAATTGAGAACTCTATATATAGTGTCCACTCTACTCCCTATATAGTGCCCACACTGCTCCCTATATAGTGTCCACACTACTCCCTATACTCCCTATATAGTGTCCACTCTACTCCCTATATAGTGTCCACACTACTCCATATATAATGTCCAGGGAGTCCCTATGTAGTGTCCACATTACTCCCTATACTCCCTATATAGTGTCCACTCTACTCCCTATATAGTTACCACACTACTCCCTATATAGTGCCCACACTACTCCCTATATAGTGTCCACACTACTCCCTATATAGTGTCCACACTACTCCCTGTATAGTGTCCACACTACTCCCTGTATAGTGTCCACACTACTCCCTGTATAGTGTCCACACTACTCCCTGTAAAGTTTCCACACTACTCCCTATATAGTGTCCACACTACTCCCTATATAGTGTCCACTCTACTCCCTATATAGTGTCCACACTACTCCCTATATAGTGTCCACACTACTCCCTGTATAGTGTCCACACTACTCCCTATATAGCAGGGGTGTCAAACTCATTCCACGGAGGGCCTTGTGTCTGCAGGTTTTTGGTCTTTCCTTTCAATAAAGCCCTAGACAACCAGGTGTGGGGAGTTCCTAACTAATTAGTGATGTTAATTCATCAATCAAGTACAAGGGTGGAGCGAAAACCCGCAGACACTCGGCCCTCCGTGGAATGAGTTTGACACCTGTGCTATATAGTGTCCACACTACTCCCTATATAGTGTCCACTCTACTCCCTGTATAGTGTCCACACTACTCCCTATATAGTGTCCACACTACTCCCTATATTGTGCCCACACTACCCCCTATATAGTGTCCACACTACTCCCTATATAGTGTCCACTCTACTCCCTATACAGTGCTCATACAACCAATATCTGCCCTATTTCTGGGCTGTTTATGTATAACCAACCTCGTCCTATTCTCTGACACAAGCAGAATGTAACGAAGCGTCTACATTTAGTTACTAAGATTCAAAATGAAACAATTTTTTCATTAACATGATTGTTGTTGTAAATGCATCTGCTAGACTGAGCCATTCTGCATCACATTTATTTTAGCGCCCTGTTTATTTATATTGCTATTATCCCCCTAAGTGCCTTTAATGTGTGGGGTGTTATGTACAACAAATGTTTTTTACTTAACTCCTTGTCTTCTCACGTGTGAAATGTCATTGAATTGCGTGAACTATTTTCTTGCTTTGAATGGTGTGCTGTGATTCTACAGAACGGCACGGACTATATTGACTATGAGACTCCCGTTGCCAATCCCTAACACCGCCTGCCTCCTTCAGTTAATTGCTAAACTCGCCACAGAACTAGAGACAAAAGGTAATGAACACTTCAACTAACTAACTAATTAACTAACTAACTAACTAACTAACTAACTAACTAACTTCAACCCGCGCCGTTTGACTGGTACCCTCTCAACCAACGGACTTCTGACTCCTCGCTGCTCCTCGACTGCTGTCCCTCTCTGCTGATCACCCGTGGGAAGTCTCCGTTACAACGCTCCCTATAGCGCTATTTAAACAATTCCTAACGTGTGTGTGTGTGTGACTCTAATTGTATGTTTATTGTCCCACCGCGAATACAGCCACGGGGACACGCTCGACGCAGCTGAGAGGCCGCTACAACACAGCCAGCCTGGCTTGGAGTGATGGAGAGCCCGGCAGCCAGCCAGCCGTTGACTACTGACTTAGCCACAAACTACCGAACCAACCGTTGACTACTGAGCTAGCCACAAACTACCGAACCAACCGTTGACTACTGAGCTAGCCACAAACTACTGAACCAAACGTTGACTACTGAGCTAGCCACAAACTACCGAACCAAACGTGGACTACTGAGCTAGCCACAAACTACCAAACCAGCCGTTGACTACTGAGCTAGCCACAAACTACCGAACCAAACGTGGACTACTGAGCTAGCCACAAACTACTGAACCAAACGTTGACTACTGAGCTAGCCACAAACTACCGAACCAAACGTGGACTACTGAGCTAGCCACAAACTACCAAACCAGCCGTTGACTACTGAGCTAGCCACAAACTACCGAACCAAACGTGGACTACTGAGCTAGCCACAAACTACTGAACCAAACGTTGACTACTGAGCTAGCCACAAACTACCGAACCAAACGTGGACTACTGAGCTAGCCACAAACTACCAAACCAGCCGTTGACTACCGAGAGGGGACAATGCATTTTGACATTGTTTATCAACATAGTCACTCATTGTACTTTTTGTGTTCACCGTTTCAACACCAACATTGGAGCCGGACCTCATCCCGTAACGAGGTCCTCATGCCACAATGTTTTCAGAAAACAGACTTGAAGCCACATATGGGAGGGAGAAACTGCTTGGAAGAGCCGAACGGACCCTGCTAGGGGAGAGGTGAACGATCCCTGCTAGGGGAGAGCTGAACGATCCCTGCTAGGGGAGAGGTTAACGCTCCCTGCTAGGGGAGAGGTGAACGATCCCTGCTAGGGGAGAGCTGAACGATCCCTGCAAGGGGAGAGCTGAACGATCCCCGCTAGGGGAGAGCTGAACGATCCCTGCTAGGGGAGAGCTGAACGATCCCTGCTAGGGGAGAAGTGAACGATCCCTGCTAGGGGAGAGGTGAACGAACCCTGCTAGGGGAGAGCTGAACGATCCCTGCTAGGGGAGAGCTGAACGATCCCTGCTAGGGGAGAGCTGAACGATCCCTGCTAGGGGAGAGCTGAACGATCCCTGCTAGGGGAGAAGTGAACGATCCCTGCTAGGGGAGAGGTGAACGAACCCTGCTAGGGGAGAAGTGAACGATCCCTGCTAGGGGAGAGCTGAACGATCCCTGCTAGGGGAGAAGTGAACGATCCCTGCTAGGGGAGAGGTGAACGAACCCTGTTAGGGGAGAAGTGAACGATCCCTGCTAGGGGAGAAGTGAACGATCCCTGCTAGGGGAGAAGTGAACGATCCCTGCTAGGGGAGAAGTGAACGATCCCTGCTAGGGGAGAAGTGAACGATCCCTGCTAGGGGAGAAGTGAACGATCCCTGCTAGGGGAGAAGTGAACGATCCCTGCTAGGGGAGAAGTGAACGATCCCTGCTAGGGGAGAAGTGAACGATCCCTGCTAGGGGAGAAGTGAACGATCCCTGCTAGGGGAGAAGTGAACGATCCCTGCTAGGGGAGAGCTGAACGAACCCTGCTAGGGGAGAAGTGAACGATCCCTGCTAGGGTAGAAGTGAACTAACCCTGCTAGAGGAGAAGTGAACGATCCCTGCTAGGGGAGAAGTGAACGATCCCTGCTAGGGGAGAAGTGAACGATCCCTGCTAGGGGAGAAGTGAACGATCCCTGCTAGGGGAGAAGTGAACGATCCCTGCTAGGGGAGAAGTGAACGATCCCTGCTAGGGGAGAGCTGAACGAACCCTAAGAGTTTCCATCATTCTAGATTGCAGCCGGTAGCAACAAGAAGAAGAGCTGCGATGTGTGTGGACCCAAGAAGGACAGAAAGACACAGTACACATGCATCCAGTGCAAGAAATACATTTGCAACACACACACACACAGTAAAACTCTGTCCCTCATGTGGTGTGAAGACTGGCCTTAATTTGTGTTCCATGGGGCTCATTTATCATTTACACAAAATCCTGTGTGGAAAAATGTGTCCTTCCAATTTGTTCAGTTCAAAGCGTTAAACATCAGTAGTGATGAAAACCTTGTTTCATTTATATTTGATCAAGATAAACATGATTTATTCCACCCGTGTCTTGATTATAATACATTTTTGTTTACAAAAATCACATTAAAAAAGGTGATCTAGCAGAGGAGAATGTAAAATATTAACCATGCTGTCTATATTAACCATACTGTCTATATTAACCATGTATACTGTCTATATTAACCATGAATACTGTCTATATTAACCATGTATACTGTCTATATTAACCATGTATACTGTCTATATTAACCATGTATACTGTCTATATTAACCATGTATACTGTCTATATTAACCATGTATACTGTCTATATTAACCATGTATACTGTCTATATTAACCATACTGTCTATATTAACCATGCTGTCTATATTAACCATGCTGTCTATATTAACCATGTATACTGTCTATATTAACCATGTATACTGTCTATATTAACCATGTATACTGTCTATATTAACCATGCTGTCTATATTAACCATGTTGTCTATATTAACCATGTATACTGTCTATATTAACCATGTATACTGTCTATATTAACCATGCTGTCTATATTAACCATGCTGTCTATATTAACCATGTATACTGTCTATATTAACCATGCTGTCTATATTAACCATGCTGTCTATATTAACCATGCTGTCTATATTAACCATGCTGTCTATATTAACCATGCTGTCTATATTAACCATGTATACTGTCTATATTAACCATGCTGTCTATATTAACCATGTTGTCTATATTAACCATGTATACTGTCTATATTAACCATGCTGTCTATATTAACCATGCTGTCTATATTAACCATGTATACTGTCTATATTAACCATGCTGTCTATATTAACCATGCTGTCTATATTAACCATGCTGTCTATATTAACCATGCTGTCTATATTAACCATGTATACTGTCTATATTAACCATGCTGTCTATATTAACCATGCTGTCTATATTAACCATACTGTCTATATTAACCATGCTGTCTATATTAACCATGCTGTCTATATTAACCATACTGTCTATATTAACCATGCTGTCTATATTAACCATGCTGTCTATATTAACCATGCTGTCTATATTAACCATGCTGTCTATATTAACCATGCTGTCTATATTAACCATGCTGTCTATATTAACCATGCTGTCTATATTAACCATACTGTCTATATTAACCATGTATACTGTCTATATTAACCATGCTGTCTATATTAACCATGCTGTCTATATTAACCATGCTGTCTATATTAACCATGTATACTGTCTATATTAACCATGCTGTCTATATTAACCATGTTGTCTATATTAACCATGCTGTCTATATTAACCATGCTGTCTATATTAACCATGCTGTCTATATTAACCATGCTGTCTATATTAACCATGTATACTGTCTATATTAACCATGCTGTCTATATTAACCATGCTGTCTATATTAACCATGCTGTCTATATTAACCATGTATACTGTCTATATTAACCATGCTGTCTATATTAACCATGCTGTCTATATTAACCATGTATACTGTCTATATTAACCATGCTGTCTATATTAACCATGTTGTCTATATTAACCATGTATACTGTCTATATTAACCATGCTGTCTATATTAACCATGCTGTCTATATTAACCATGTATACTGTCTATATTAACCATGCTGTCTATATTAACCATGCTGTCTATATTAACCATGTTGTCTATATTAACCATGTATACTGTCTATATTAACCATGCTGTCTATATTAACCATGCTGTCTATATTAACCATGTATACTGTCTATATTAACCATGCTGTCTATATTAACCATGCTGTCTATATTAACCATGCTGTCTATATTAACCATGCTGTCTATATTAACCATGTATACTGTCTATATTAACCATGCTGTCTATATTAACCATGCTGTCTATATTAACCATGCTGTCTATATTAACCATGCTGTCTATATTAACCATGCTGTCTATATTAACCATGCTGTCTATATTAACCATGCTGTCTATATTAACCATGTATACTGTCTATATTAACCATGCTGTCTATATTAACCATGCTGTCTATATTAACCATGCTGTCTATATTAACCATGCTGTCTATATTAACCATGTATACTGTCTATATTAACCATGTATACTGTCTATATTAACCATGTATACTGTCTATATTAACCATGTATGCTGTCTATATTAACCATGCTGTCTATATTAACCATGCTGTCTATATTAACCATGTATACTGTCTATATTAACCATGTATACTGTCTATATTAACCATGTATACTGTCTATATTAACCATGTATACTGTCTATATTAACCATGTATACTGTCTATATTAACCATGTATACTGTCTATATTAACCATGCTGTCTATATTAACCATGCTGTCTATATTAACCATGCTGTCTATATTAACCATGCTGTCTATATTAACCATGCTGTCTATATTAACCATGCTGTCTATATTAACCATACTGTCTATATTAACCATGTATACTGTCTATATTAACCATACTGTCTATATTAACCATGTATACTGTCTATATTAACCATGTATACTGTCTATATTAACCATGTATACTGTCTATATTAACCATGCTGTCTATATTAACCATGCTGTCTATATTAACCATGCTGTCTATATTAACCATGTATACTGTCTATATTAACCATGCTGTCTATATTAACCATGCTGTCTATATTAACCATGCTGTCTATATTAACCATGCTGTCTATATTAACCATGCTGTCTATATTAACCATGCTGTCTATATTAACCATGCTGTCTATATTAACCATGTATACTGTCTATATTAACCATGTATACTGTCTATATTAACCATGCTGTCTATATTAACCATGCTGTCTATATTAACCATGTTGTCTATATTAACCATGCTGTCTATATTAACCATGTATACTGTCTATATTAACCATGCTGTCTATATTAACCATGCTGTCTATATTAACCATACTGTCTATATTAACCATGCTGTCTATATTAACCATGCTGTCTATATTAACCATGCTGTCTATATTAACCATGCTGTCTATATTAACCATGCTGTCTATATTAACCATACTGTCTATATTAACCATGTATACTGTCTATATTAACCATGCTGTCTATATTAACCATGTTGTCTATATTAACCATGCTGTCTATATTAACCATGTATACTGTCTATATTAACCATGCTGTCTATATTAACCATGCTGTCTATATTAACCATGCTGTCTATATTAACCATACTGTCTATATTAACCATGTATACTGTCTATATTAACCATGTATACTGTCTATATTAACCATGTATACTGTCTATATTAACCATGCTGTCTATATTAACCATGCTGTCTATATTAACCATGCTGTCTATATTAACCATGCTGTCTATATTAACCATGCTGTCTATATTAACCATGCTGTCTATATTAACCATGCTGTCTATATTAACCATGCTGTCTATATTAACCATGTATACTGTCTATATTAACCATGCTGTCTATATTAACCATGCTGTCTATATTAACCATGTATACTGTCTATATTAACCATGTATACTGTCTATATTAACCATGCTGTCTATATTAACCATGTATACTGTCTATATTAACCATGTATACTGTCTATATTAACCATGCTGTCTATATTAACCATGCTGTCTATATTAACCATGTATACTGTCTATATTAACCATGCTGTCTATATTAACCATGCTGTCTATATTAACCATGCTGTCTATATTAACCATGCTGTCTATATTAACCATGCTGTCTATATTAACCATGCTGTCTATATTAACCATGCTGTCTATATTAACCATGTATACTGTCTATATTAACCATGCTGTCTATATTAACCATGCTGTCTATATTAACCATGCTGTCTATATTAACCATGCTGTCTATATTAACCATGCTGTCTATATTAACCATGTATACTGTCTATATTAACCATGCTGTCTATATTAACCATGCTGTCTATATTAACCATGTATACTGTCTATATTAACCATGCTGTCTATATTAACCATGCTGTCTATATTAACCATGCTGTCTATATTAACCATGTATACTGTCTATATTAACCATGCTGTCTATATTAACCATGCTGTCTATATTAACCATGTATACTGTCTATATTAACCATGCTGTCTATATTAACCATGCTGTCTATATTAACCATGTATACTGTCCATATTAACCATGTATACTGTCTATATTAACCATGCTGTCTATATTAACCATGCTGTCTATATTAACCATGTATACTGTCTATATTAACCATGTATACTGTCTATATTAACCATAATGTCTATATTAACCATACTGTCTATATTAACCATGCTGTCTATATTAACCATGCTGTCTATATTAACCATGTATACTGTCTATATTAACCATGCTGTCTATATTAACCATGCTGTCTATATTAACCATGCTGTCTATATTAACCATGCTGTCTATATTAACCATGCTGTCTATATTAACCATGCTGTCTATATTAACCATGCTGTCTATATTAACCATACTGTCTATATTAACCATGCTGTCTATATTAACCATGCTGTCTATATTAACCATGCTGTCTATATTAACCATACTGTCTATATTAACCATGCTGTCTATATTAACCATACTGTCTATATTAACCATGCTGTCTATATTAACCATGCTGTCTATATTAACCATACTGTCTATATTAACCATGTATACTGTCTATATTAACCATGCTGTCTATATTAACCATGCTGTCTATATTAACCATACTGTCTATATTAACCATACTGTCTATATTAACCATGTATACTGTCTATATTAACCATACTGTCTATATTAACCATGCTGTCTATATTAACCATGCTGTCTATATTAACCATGCTGTCTATATTAACCATGCTGTCTATTTTAACCATGCTGTCTATATTAACCATGCTGTCTATATTAACCATGAATACTGTCTATATTAACCATGTATACTGTCTATATTAACCATGCTGTCTATATTAACCATGAATACTGTCTATATTAACCATGTATACTGTCTATATTAACCATGCTGTCTATATTAACCATGCTGTCTATATTAACCATACTGTCTATATTAACCATACTGTCTATATTAACCATGCTGTCTATATTAACCATGTATACTGTCTATATTAACCATGCTGTCTATATTAACCATGCTGTCTATATTAACCATGCTGTCTATATTAACCATGTATACTGTCTATATTAACCATGCTGTCTATATTAACCATGCTGTCTATATTAACCATGCTGTCTATATTAACCATGCTGTCTATATTAACCATGCTGTCTATATTAACCATGTATACTGTCTATATTAACCATGCTGTCTATATTAACCATGCTGTCTATATTAACCATGCTGTCTATATTAACCATGTATACTGTCTATATTAACCATGCTGTCTATATTAACCATGCTGTCTATATTAACCATGCTGTCTATATTAACCATACTGTCTATATTAACCATGCTGTCTATATTAACCATGCTGTCTATATTAACCATGCTGTCTATATTAACCATGCTGTCTATATTAACCATACTGTCTATATTAACCATGCTGTCTATATTAACCATGCTGTCTATATTAACCATACTGTCTATATTAACCATGCTGTCTATATTAACCATGCTGTCTATATTAACCATACTGTCTATATTAACCATGCTGTCTATATTAACCATGCTGTCTATATTAACCATGACTGTCTATATTAACCATGCTGTCTATATTAACCATGCTGTCTATATTAACCATGCTGTCTATATTAACCATGCTGTCTATATTAACCATGCTGTCTATATTAACCATGCTGTCTATATTAACCATGCTGTCTATATTAACCATGCTGTCTATATTAACCATGCTGTCTATATTAACCATGCTGTCTATATTAACCATGCTGTCTATATTAACCATGCTGTCTATATTAACCATGCTGTCTATATTAACCATGCTGTCTATATTAACCATGTATACTGTCTATATTAACCATGCTGTCTATATTAACCATGCTGTCTATATTAACCATGCTGTCTATATTAACCATGCTGTCTATATTAACCATGCTGTCTATATTAACCATGCTGTCTATATTAACCATGTATACTGTCTATATTAACCATACTGTCTATATTAACCATGCTGTCTATATTAACCATGCTGTCTATATTAACCATGCTGTCTATATTAACCATGCTGTCTATATTAACCATGCTGTCTATATTAACCATGCTGTCTATATTAACCATGCTGTCTATATTAACCATGCTGTCTATATTAACCATGTATACTGTCTATATTAACCATGCTGTCTATATTAACCATGCTGTCTATATTAACCATGCTGTCTATATTAACCATGCTGTCTATATTAACCATACTGTCTATATTAACCATGTATACTGTCTATATTAACCATGCTGTCTATATTAACCATGTATACTGTCTATATTAACCATGCTGTCTATATTAACCATGCTGTCTATATTAACCATGCTGTCTATATTAACCATGTATACTGTCTATATTAACCATGCTGTCTATATTAACCATGCTGTCTATATTAACCATGTATGCTGTCTATATTAACCATGCTGTCTATATTAACCATGTATACTGTCTATATTAACCATGCTGTCTATATTAACCATGCTGTCTATATTAACCATGCTGTCTATATTAACCATGCTGTCTATATTAACCATGCTGTCTATATTAACCATGCTGTCTATATTAACCATGCTGTCTATATTAACCATGCTGTCTATATTAACCATGCTGTCTATATTAACCATGCTGTCTATATTAACCATGTATACTGTCTATATTAACCATACTGTCTATATTAACCATGCTGTCTATATTAACCATGCTGTCTATATTAACCATGCTGTCTATATTAACCATGCTGTCTATATTAACCATGTATACTGTCTATATTAACCATGCTGTCTATATTAACCATGCTGTCTATATTAACCATACTGTCTATATTAACCATGTATACTGTCTATATTAACCATGTATACTGTCTATATTAACCATGTTGTCTATATTAACCATGCTGTCTATATTAACCATGTTGTCTATATTAACCATGCTGTCTATATTAACCATGTATACTGTCTATATTAACCATGCTGTCTATATTAACCATGCTGTCTATATTAACCATGCTGTCTATATTAACCATACTGTCTATATTAACCATGTATACTGTCTATATTAACCATGTATACTGTCTATATTAACCATGTATACTGTCTATATTAACCATGCTGTCTATATTAACCATGCTGTCTATATTAACCATGCTGTCTATATTAACCATGCTGTCTATATTAACCATGCTGTCTATATTAACCATGCTGTCTATATTAACCATGCTGTCTATATTAACCATGCTGTCTATATTAACCATGTATACTGTCTATATTAACCATGCTGTCTATATTAACCATGCTGTCTATATTAACCATGTATACTGTCTATATTAACCATGTATACTGTCTATATTAACCATGCTGTCTATATTAACCATGTATACTGTCTATATTAACCATGTATACTGTCTATATTAACCATGCTGTCTATATTAACCATGCTGTCTATATTAACCATGTATACTGTCTATATTAACCATGCTGTCTATATTAACCATGCTGTCTATATTAACCATGCTGTCTATATTAACCATGCTGTCTATATTAACCATGCTGTCTATATTAACCATGCTGTCTATATTAACCATGCTGTCTATATTAACCATGTATACTGTCTATATTAACCATGCTGTCTATATTAACCATGCTGTCTATATTAACCATGCTGTCTATATTAACCATGCTGTCTATATTAACCATGTATACTGTCTATATTAACCATGCTGTCTATATTAACCATGCTGTCTATATTAACCATGTATACTGTCTATATTAACCATGCTGTCTATATTAACCATGCTGTCTATATTAACCATGCTGTCTATATTAACCATGTATACTGTCTATATTAACCATGCTGTCTATATTAACCATGCTGTCTATATTAACCATGTTACTGTCTATATTAACCATGCTGTCTATATTAACCATGCTGTCTATATTAACCATGTATACTGTCTATATTAACCATGTATACTGTCTATATTAACCATGCTGTCTATATTAACCATGCTGTCTATATTAACCATGTATACTGTCTATATTAACCATGTATACTGTCTATATTAACCATGCTGTCTATATTAACCATACTGTCTATATTAACCATGCTGTCTATATTAACCATGCTGTCTATATTAACCATGTATACTGTCTATATTAACCATGCTGTCTATATTAACCATGCTGTCTATATTAACCATGCTGTCTATATTAACCATGCTGTCTATATTAACCATGCTGTCTATATTAACCATGCTGTCTATATTAACCATGCTGTCTATATTAACCATACTGTCTATATTAACCATGCTGTCTATATTAACCATGCTGTCTATATTAACCATGCTGTCTATATTAACCATACTGTCTATATTAACCATGCTGTCTATATTAACCATACTGTCTATATTAACCATGCTGTCTATATTAACCATGCTGTCTATATTAACCATGCTGTCTATATTAACCATGTAACTGTCTATATTAACCATGCTGTCTATATTAACCATGCTGTCTATATTAACCATACTGTCTATATTAACCATACTGTCTATATTAACCATGTATACTGTCTATATTAACCATACTGTCTATATTAACCATGCTGTCTATATTAACCATGCTGTCTATATTAACCATGCTGTCTATATTAACCATGCTGTCTATATTAACCATGCTGTCTATATTAACCATGCTGTCTATATTAACCATGATACTGTCTATATTAACCATGTATACTGTCTATATTAACCATGCTGTCTATATTAACCATACTGTCTATATTAACCATGTATACTGTCTATATTAACCATGCTGTCTATATTAACCATGCTGTCTATATTAACCATACTGTCTATATTAACCATACTGTCTATATTAACCATGCTGTCTATATTAACCATGTATACTGTCTATATTAACCATGCTGTCTATATTAACCATGCTGTCTATATTAACCATGCTGTCTATATTAACCATGTATACTGTCTATATTAACCATGCTGTCTATATTAACCATGCTGTCTATATTAACCATGCTGTCTATATTAACCATGCTGTCTATATTAACCATGCTGTCTATATTAACCATGTATACTGTCTATATTAACCATGCTGTCTATATTAACCATGCTGTCTATATTAACCATGCTGTCTATATTAACCATGTATACTGTCTATATTAACCATGCTGTCTATATTAACCATGCTGTCTATATTAACCATGCTGTCTATATTAACCATACTGTCTATATTAACCATGCTGTCTATATTAACCATGCTGTCTATATTAACCATGCTGTCTATATTAACCATGCTGTCTATATTAACCATACTGTCTATATTAACCATGCTGTCTATATTAACCATGCTGTCTATATTAACCATACTGTCTATATTAACCATGCTGTCTATATTAACCATGCTGTCTATATTAACCATACTGTCTATATTAACCATGCTGTCTATATTAACCATGCTGTCTATATTAACCATGCTGTCTATATTAACCATGTATACTGTCTATATTAACCATGCTGTCTATATTAACCATGCTGTCTATATTAACCATGCTGTCTATATTAACCATGCTGTCTATATTAACCATGCTGTCTATATTAACCATGCTGTCTATATTAACCATGCTGTCTATATTAACCATGCTGTCTATATTAACCATGCTGTCTATATTAACCATGCTGTCTATATTAACCATGCTGTCTATATTAACCATGCTGTCTATATTAACCATGCTGTCTATATTAACCATGTATACTGTCTATATTAACCATGCTGTCTATATTAACCATGCTGTCTATATTAACCATACTGTCTATATTAACCATGCTGTCTATATTAACCATGCTGTCTATATTAACCATGCTGTCTATATTAACCATGTATACTGTCTATATTAACCATACTGTCTATATTAACCATGCTGTCTATATTAACCATGCTGTCTATATTAACCATGCTGTCTATATTAACCATGCTGTCTATATTAACCATGCTGTCTATATTAACCATGCTGTCTATATTAACCATGCTGTCTATATTAACCATGCTGTCTATATTAACCATGTATACTGTCTATATTAACCATGCTGTCTATATTAACCATGCTGTCTATATTAACCATGCTGTCTATATTAACCATGCTGTCTATATTAACCATACTGTCTATATTAACCATGTACTGTCTATATTAACCATGCTGTCTATATTAACCATGTATACTGTCTATATTAACCATGCTGTCTATATTAACCATGCTGTCTATATTAACCATGCTGTCTATATTAACCATGTATACTGTCTATATTAACCATGCTGTCTATATTAACCATGCTGTCTATATTAACCATGTATGCTGTCTATATTAACCATGCTGTCTATATTAACCATGTATACTGTCTATATTAACCATGCTGTCTATATTAACCATGCTGTCTATATTAACCATGCTGTCTATATTAACCATGCTGTCTATATTAACCATGCTGTCTATATTAACCATGCTGTCTATATTAACCATGCTGTCTATATTAACCATGCTGTCTATATTAACCATGCTGTCTATATTAACCATGCTGTCTATATTAACCATGTATACTGTCTATATTAACCATACTGTCTATATTAACCATGCTGTCTATATTAACCATGCTGTCTATATTAACCATGCTGTCTATATTAACCATGCTGTCTATATTAACCATGTATACTGTCTATATTAACCATGCTGTCTATATTAACCATGCTGTCTATATTAACCATACTGTCTATATTAACCATGTATACTGTCTATATTAACCATGTATACTGTCTATATTAACCATGTTGTCTATATTAACCATGCTGTCTATATTAACCATGTTGTCTATATTAACCATGCTGTCTATATTAACCATGTATACTGTCTATATTAACCATGCTGTCTATATTAACCATGCTGTCTATATTAACCATGCTGTCTATATTAACCATACTGTCTATATTAACCATGTATACTGTCTATATTAACCATTACTGTCTATATTAACCATGTATACTGTCTATATTAACCATGCTGTCTATATTAACCATGCTGTCTATATTAACCATGCTGTCTATATTAACCATGCTGTCTATATTAACCATGCTGTCTATATTAACCATGCTGTCTATATTAACCATGCTGTCTATATTAACCATGCTGTCTATATTAACCATGCTGTCTATATTAACCATGTATACTGTCTATATTAACCATACTGTCTATATTAACCATGCTGTCTATATTAACCATGCTGTCTATATTAACCATGCTGTCTATATTAACCATGCTGTCTATATTAACCATGTATACTGTCTATATTAACCATGCTGTCTATATTAACCATGCTGTCTATATTAACCATGACTGTCTATATTAACCATGTATACTGTCTATATTAACCATGTATACTGTCTATATTAACCATGCTGTCTATATTAACCATGCTGTCTATATTAACCATGCTGTCTATATTAACCATGCTGTCTATATTAACCATGTATACTGTCTATATTAACCATGCTGTCTATATTAACCATGCTGTCTATATTAACCATGCTGTCTATATTAACCATACTGTCTATATTAACCATGTATACTGTCTATATTAACCATGTATACTGTCTATATTAACCATGTACTGTCTATATTAACCATGCTGTCTATATTAACCATGCTGTCTATATTAACCATGCTGTCTATATTAACCATGCTGTCTATATTAACCATGCTGTCTATATTAACCATGCTGTCTATATTAACCATGCTGTCTATATTAACCATGCTGTCTATATTAACCATGCTGTCTATATTAACCATGCTGTCTATATTAACCATGATACTGTCTATATTAACCATGTATACTGTCTATATTAACCATGCTGTCTATATTAACCATGCTGTCTATATTAACCATGTATACTGTCTATATTAACCATGCTGTCTATATTAACCATGCTGTCTATATTAACCATGTACTGTCTATATTAACCATGTCTGTCTATATTAACCATGCTGTCTATATTAACCATGCTGTCTATATTAACCATGTATACTGTCTATATTAACCATGCTGTCTATATTAACCATGCTGTCTATATTAACCATGCTGTCTATATTAACCATGCTGTCTATATTAACCATGCTGTCTATATTAACCATGCTGTCTATATTAACCATGTATACTGTCTATATTAACCATGCTGTCTATATTAACCATGCTGTCTATATTAACCATGCTGTCTATATTAACCATGCTGTCTATATTAACCATGCTGTCTATATTAACCATGTATACTGTCTATATTAACCATGCTGTCTATATTAACCATGCTGTCTATATTAACCATGCTGTCTATATTAACCATGTATACTGTCTATATTAACCATGCTGTCTATATTAACCATGCTGTCTATATTAACCATGTATACTGTCTATATTAACCATGACTGTCTATATTAACCATGCTGTCTATATTAACCATGCTGTCTATATTAACCATGTACTGTCTATATTAACCATGTATACTGTCTATATTAACCATGCTGTCTATATTAACCATGCTGTCTATATTAACCATGCTGTCTATATTAACCATGCTGTCTATATTAACCATGTACTGTCTATATTAACCATGCTGTCTATATTAACCATGCTGTCTATATTAACCATGCTGTCTATATTAACCATGCTGTCTATATTAACCATGCTGTCTATATTAACCATGTATCTGTCTATATTAACCATGCTGTCTATATTAACCATGCTGTCTATATTAACCATGCTGTCTATATTAACCATGCTGTCTATATTAACCATACTGTCTATATTAACCATGCTGTCTATATTAACCATGCTGTCTATATTAACCATGCTGTCTATATTAACCATGCTGTCTATATTAACCATGTATACTGTCTATATTAACCATGCTGTCTATATTAACCATGCTGTCTATATTAACCATGCTGTCTATATTAACCATGCTGTCTATATTAACCATGCTGTCTATATTAACCATGCTGTCTATATTAACCATGCTGTCTATATTAACCATGTATACTGTCTATATTAACCATGCTGTCTATATTAACCATGCTGTCTATATTAACCATGCTGTCTATATTAACCATGCTGTCTATATTAACCATGACTGTCTATATTAACCATGACTGTCTATATTAACCATGCTGTCTATATTAACCATGCTGTCTATATTAACCATGCTGTCTATATTAACCATGCTGTCTATATTAACCATGCTGTCTATATTAACCATGCTGTCTATATTAAACATGCTGTCTATATTAACCATGTTACTGTCTATATTAACCATGCTGTCTATATTAACCATGCTGTCTATATTAACCATGTATACTGTCTATATTAACCATGCTGTCTATATTAACCATGCTGTCTATATTAACCATGCTGTCTATATTAACCATGCTGTCTATATTAACCATGCTGTCTATATTAACCATGTATACTGTCTATATTAACCATACTGTCTATATTAACCATGCTGTCTATATTAACCATGCTGTCTATATTAACCATGCTGTCTATATTAACCATGCTGTCTATATTAACCATGCTGTCTATATTAACCATGCTGTCTATATTAACCATGCTGTCTATATTAACCATGCTGTCTATATTAACCATGCTGTCTATATTAACCATGCTGTCTATATTAACCATGTATACTGTCTATATTAACCATGCTGTCTATATTAACCATGCTGTCTATATTAACCATGCTGTCTATATTAACCATGCTGTCTATATTAACCATGCTGTCTATATTAACCATGACTGTCTATATTAACCATGCTGTCTATATTAACCATGCTGTCTATATTAACCATGCTGTCTATATTAACCATGCTGTCTATATTAACCATGCTGTCTATATTAACCATGCTGTCTATATTAACCATGCTGTCTATATTAACCATGACTGTCTATATTAACCATGCTGTCTATA